>NC_022009.1:43664245-43673644 GCF_000317375.1 Microtus ochrogaster
TTCCAAAGGTCCTGAGTTCAATTCCCAGCAACCACATGGTGGCTCACAACCATCTGTAATGGGGTCTGGTGCCCTCTTCTGGCCTGCAAGCATACATTGTAAACCGCCTCAGCAGGTTACTCAGTCTAGGGGTTGTACTATAGAACTCATGAGTTGAACCTGTGCCTGGCCCAAGTGAGGGCTCAGCCCTGTCTGTTATCCCTCCAGGGACAACCAATGGAACCCTCTGTCCTTCCTGGTGCTGGGAGCAAAAATGGGTTATAGAGAAATGACTATAGACCAATCTGGCAGCTGATTTGGCCCATGGGGATGATTGGCCTCAAGGGTGTAAAATGTGTGGCTGCTGTGACTACTCAGTCCTAAGGCCCTGCTAACATTTGTGGCTGATAAAACCAGAGACCTGGTTGCTATGAGGATACAGGCTTCCTAGTTCCCAGGCCCAGAGGCCATAGCAGAGCCTGACACATGGGCTCCCTCTTATCTATTCCTTCAGGAATTCTCACTTGATCTTCTGGTCTCTCCTGCTAGCTTCTGTGACAGAGAAGACACAGAGACACCTCAAGGCTTATCCCAGGCCTCTGGGACACTGTCCTGCTAGCTCCTACTACAGAGAAGAGATGGAAATCTCTTAAGGCTTCTAGGACACTGTCCTGCTCCTTCTGTGGGCCTGGAGGTCAAAGTCTCAGCTGCAGAACCAGGTAATTAGTGACTGTGACAGCCTAGGGCTCACCCCTCAAACTCCCAGCAGTACAGGAGCCTGGTCTGATTCCAGAGTCGGGGACAGAGAGGGGCCAAAGTCATCATCCTGCTGTGGTCACGATTCTGGGTACTCAGCAGTAGCCAAAGGTTTCCCTTCTATTCCTCGCCCCTTCCCTGCAATTCCCATGCCAAGGTGACACACCACCAGAGCTTCCTGATCAGAAATGCTTACCCTTGGTCCTTCCTTTTGTCACAGGTACAAACAATGCCCAGTTCAGGCCTGCTTTCCAGAGCCTTCCCCTCCCCACAGTCCAAGCAGCTGCTGGGGTGAGTGCAGTTAGGGCTGAGTTGACAGAAGTGGAGGGGCAGAGCCTCTGAGGTAAAGCTGAGCTTTGGGAAGAGACCGGGAGACCCTCAGGAGGACAGGGTGCCCCTAATTCTGTAGGCAGAGGTAGGGCGGCTAGATGAACTGAGGCTCAGGAGATGCCAGGCTAGCTCAGTCATGCAAGGGGAGTTGCCTAAGCATGCAGAGCCCAGGTCTCCAGGCAGAGTGTGCGGTCCCCAGGTATTGAAAACATGCCACAGGGTGGGATGGGACTATGGATTTGTGTGGAAATAGTTTTCTCTACTGCACGAGAACAGCTACAAAGACTATGAAGTTCAACTCTTTCTGTCTTCAGGAGAACTGAGTGGGATGCAGGGTGTTCCTGACATCTTGGCTCCAAACTTCTGAACTCCCCCTCCCATCACCTCCTAGTCTCTGTCGGCTCTGAGGCTGCAACATCTGATGGGTCCCCCTTAACTTCCCTCTCTTCTGAGCTCTGGTCTCCCTGAAGTCAGAGTGCCCATAGCTACCCGACACTGTGAAGGGTGGCACCAAGAAGCAGGCGCTTCTGAAATGCAGAAGCCCAGCGTGGGGATCCTCTTTCTCTTCTCTATTCTGGTCACCTCGGACTTTAGTTTGACTACAAGCGAGATCAGGTGACACCAAAGGGCCCCCTAGTGGCCGGAGGAGTTGCTGCAGCCAGTTGTCATAGTCTGCTCACTTCTGGCCTCTACTGATAGAGGATCCTTCCTTTACACAAGCAGGCTCTAAAGGAGACTATTCCATACAGTCAGGCCACTTAGCATCTATTGTTCTGTGAAATGAGAAAGATCGGAACACAAAAATCATATGGATAGGGATTTTTAAAAGGGAGGTACCGAGACAGAGTCTCTCTACATAGCCCCGACTGTTCTGGAACTCACTATGTAAGGCCAGACTCATGTCATCCCTCAGGGGTTCGCATGAGGGAGGCTGGGCACCTGTGCAGTGACTGACAGGGTCAGAAGGACCCACTTTTCCTGGATTCAGTTATATACTCTGTGTGTGTGTGTGTGTGTGTGTGTGTGTGTGTTTGTGTGATTTTGCATGGGTGTGTTAGTATGTGGCTTTGCATGTGTTCATGTGTGTTTGCATGTGTGGGTTGCCAGAGATCATCCTCAGACATCCTCCTGAACCACTCACCTCATTCCCACCCCCCAATAAGTATAATTTTTTTTGTATGCCAGGTGATAGTGGTGCACAGACTTTTAATCCCAGCACTCAGGAGGCAGAAGCAGGCGGATCTCTGTGAGTTCGAGTCCAACCTGGTCTACAGAGTGAGTTCCACAACAGACTCCAAAGCTACACAGAGAAACCCTGTCTCAAATAAATAAATAAATAAATAAATAAATAAATAAATAAATAAATAAAATAAGACCCCCCCCCCAAAATGGTATGTATGTGCTTCTGTGTGTGGCTCTGTACACGTGAGTGTGGAGGTCAAAAGAGGGCATGGGATCTCTTGGAGCTGGAAGCTGCAGTCAGTTGTCAGCTACCTGATATAAATGCTGGGAATTGAACTCAGGTCCTTGAAAGAACACTATGCATTCTTAACTGCTGAGCCATCTCTCCAACCCCCAACCCTGTTTTCCAAGACAGTCACCCCCAGAACCTAGAACTCACTGGTTAGGCTAGACTAGTGGGCTCAGGGATCCCCAGCATTGTCTCCCCAGCACTGGGACTATAGTGCACACACTTTTTATGTGGTGCCGAGGGACTTAACCCAGCAAGTACTTTACTGACTGTCCTGGAACCCAGTATGTAGACCAGGCTAGCCTTGAACTCACAGAGATCTGCCTGCCTCTACCTCCCAAGTGATGGGATTAAATGTGTTACAACCACTATGCCAGACTTACTCCAGGACTTGAACTTGAGTGTTTCTCTTCACGCTAGCATTGTAGTGTGTTGGTAAATTTACTGCAATCCTTTGAGAGAGACCCTGAGTTGGTGGTGTGGTTCATATTTCTCCAGCCTTGATGTGGGGCTTCCAAACCCACACCATGAACACACCACACACACAACAAACACACACACACACACACACACACACACACCTTTCTATTTATGTATGAGTGGAGAAGACGAGGTGGGAAAAGTCTCCACTGGGGGCCTCGGCTCCACTCTGGACTGGGATTTGAACCTGCCTGGGCAAGTCTGGCCAAGCGGTTGGAGAACACGCCTGCTGTGTTTACATGAGGGACTGATTTTCTCCTAGAATGATAGGAATACATAGAAGCTACAAGGCTAGAGGCCTCAGAAGGTGAGATCACTCCTCCAGCAGCCTCTGCTGAGACACAGCGACATCCAGACTAGGTTCCTCCGGGAGGCTTGTGACAGGTGCCCCATTCCCCACTGGAGGAAGGCTACTGAAAAGAGATCCTGTGAGAACACCACGGGAATCTGCGATGCAGAAAACCTTACCTTGGCGACCCCAGGGCCACACCACACAGCCAGTGAAAGCATTGGCCTCACAGTGGGCACCTGCAGAAGGAAGGAAAGGCTAAACTCAGTCAGGTGCCCCCTGAAACCCAGAAAAAGATACAGATGGCATCTGGGGTGTTGTCAGGCTCCTGAGCCAAGTATTCCAGGCAGCTGGGACCACACCTGGGGAGATTAGATGGGGAGCTGTTCCCCCTGAGCCTGCCCTCTCTACAGGGCCATCTTCGCTGCAGAACAGAATAGCTGCTTCGGTGTTCCTATCAGCAGAACGGCAGCCAGAACTTGGGCCCGACTCCCAGGTGTGTGTTTCTCAGAGTTCTGGCTTTGAATCCGGTGCTCTGAGCTCCTGGCTGGCATTTCCTGCAAGCTCACCATTCAGAAGAGGATTAGACAACCCTGGCGTGCGAGAGGAACACAGGCTCTGGAGTCAAGGCAGGGCCTCATGCAAGCCTGGAGCCCAGGATTGCCAGAAAACCCAGAGATGCCAAAGGACACACGCGAAGCTGGCACGGCCTTCTCCGGAAGAGGAGTGTGAGAAGAGGAGGTGTGGCTGGCCTTCCCCTCAGGCATGTCTGGCAAAGCTCCAGCCAGAGGCCCCAGGAGATCTAAGCTTAGAGTGCCCATGAGTCTTCTCCAGGACTTCTCAGCAGCCAGAGCTTTTGCATGCACCCGTGCACACAAGCCCCTGCAGGATGGAGGCACCAGCGGGCGGGAAATTGTTCCCCTCTCCACCCCTCCCAGGGTGGCTGTTCCTTGTTGCAGGGCTCTGATTGAGACTGAAGCCAGGAGAGTGTTACCCCCTGTACCCGGAGAAGTAAGTCTCACTGAAGCAAATACATAAACAAGTCTCTGCAGTCTCAGGACTTTTTTTTTTTTAAATAATTCATTTTTATTTTATATACTTTGGTGGTTTGCCTGCACATCTTGCACATCTGTCTGCACAAGGCTGTCAGAGTCCCTGGAACAGAAGTTACAGACAGTTAGTTGTAAGCTTCTATATGGGTGCTGGGAATTGAACTAAGTCTTCTGGAAGAGAGGTCAGTTGCTCTTAACTGCTGAGCCATCTTTCCAGTCCTTTCAGGGCTCTTAGTGAGCTAGATTATGTCTTAAATGTCTAGGAGGACTTCGTATGGGGTGTTTTCAATACTACCTTCAGTGGTTTGAATGGAAATGACTCCCACAGAGTCACAGAGAGTGGCATTGTTGGAAGTATGGCCTTGTTGGAGGAAGTGTGTCACTGGAGGTAGGCTTTGAGGTTCAAAGAAGGCCCAGCATGGCTCTCTCTTCCTGCTGCCTGCCGATCCAGAAGTAGAACTCTAGCTCCTTCCCTGGCGTCATGTCTGCCTGCATGCTGCCATGCTTCCTGCCATTGTTTTAGCCTCAGCACGGTGGCTGCACCTTAATCTACTGCTATCTCAGCCAGGAATCACGACTCCGCAGTTACCGGCCTGCTTCTCCAGCAGCGGCCCAGCTGCTCAGTCCACAGCCTGGTGGGAAGTCCATTTCTGCAGGCAGTGGTTCTGTTGCTGCCGTTAAGGTAGCTTTAACTAAATCTCTATACCTATTTATAAATAAAGCTCGAAACTCAAAGGCTGGGGTGAAAACCTGCTAGCTCAGAGAGGTTGAATAGCACCTAGTTAACCTTCTTAACTTGCTGGCTTCTCCCAAAGAGAGTATCTTTCCACTCTACCAAACAAACCAAAAAGCCACGCCACTCCAAATCCCTTCCCACTCCTTCTGGTGCATCCATCTCTCTATCTCTTCTGGATGCCCTCTGATGTCCTGATTACTTTCTGTCAACTAGTTGCTAACTCAGCCTCCTGACCCAAGGTTAATTTTATTTAATTAACACGAATGCAAACTCAGGGTTCGCAGTATGATCAAATATCCCCCAACATGACATAACAGTAATAGACTAAACCTCTGAAACTGTAAGCCAGCACTAATTAAATGTTTTCCTTATTAAGAGTTGCCATGGTGGGGGCTGGAGGGATGGCTCAGCGGTTAAGAGCATTGCCTGCTCTTCCAAAGGTCCTGAGTTCAATTCCCAGCAACCACATGGTGGCTCTCAACCATCTGTAATGAGGTCTGGTGTCCTCTTCTGGCCTTCAGGCATACAGACAGAATATTGTATACATAACAAATAAATAAATATAAAAAATGTTAAAAAAAAGAGTTGTCATGGTCTCTTCATAGCAATAGAAACACTAAGACATTACCTGACCACGGGGCACTTTTGCAACCCCAGCTCCGGCGAAAAACACTGAGATGCCATATTCTATAGATGGGAAAATACTGGAGCAGACAGTGAGGGGTCAGACTCTCAATTGGAGGCTAAGGCTGAGGGATAGATTTCTTGGAGTCAGCCTGTTAGTTAAACAGAGTTAAGTTTAAATTATGCAGCTATTCAGGAACTGAGGTCACTCTGCACATGTCCCTTGAACACCAGCTCCCCAGCTCCCAGCTCAGAGGGAGCTACTCTTCTGTCCTTGTCCCTGGACTCAAGCCTCCTAGACCCTGTGATTTCCAACTCTGCAGCTCCCTGTCTATAGACTGGACAAACAGCCAGAGGAAACCAAAACCCCGGAGTCAGCTCATCCCTTGGAAGCAGCCAGAGTAAGGCTGCTGTGTACTCCTGGTTGAGCCTGGCTGCATCTCCCAAAATCAAGGATCCACACAGGCATGCATTGGCAGGCTGAATTACAGCCTGATTGGTCCTAGGGGCTCTGGAAGGTAAGGCCTGGCTGCCGGAGGGAGATGGGAACAATGAAGGAATTCAGCAGGTGTGAGGGGTGGAGCTGGGGATGGGAGAAGCTGGGATCCAGACAGCCTGGTAGGTCAACTCAAGGAAAACCAGCTATGGGGCAGAGTTATGTTCCCAGTAGGCTGGGGATCTTTTTCCCTGGGCCTCAGTTTCCCTACCCAGGCCACAGAGGATGGACCTAGGCTCTGAGAGCATCTGATGTGCTCTGTGATGACTGGCAGAAGAGTCCACTCATCCGGATAGGGGGTTCAGCTGTTAAGAACTGGTAAGACCGGAATTTAGTCCCCAACACCCATGTCCAGCAGCTTAGAACAACTTGGGACTCCAGCTCCAGGGGAATGTAATATCATCTTGTAGCTTCAGTGGGCACTGCACACACACACACACACACACACACACACACACACACACACAAATAAAAATAAAAAAGAGAGTCAGACTATCCCTCCTCCCCCATTGTCCCTGATCTCCCCTACCCCCATTCATTTTTCTCTACTACAAGAAACTCATAGGAGCCTGGCTTAGAGGTCCCAGGACTTGGGAGGCAGAAGCAGAAGGCTCTCTGTGAGTTCAAGGCCAGCCTGGTCTACATAGTGAATTCCAGGACTACCTGTCTCAGTGGTGAAAACAGAAACTCATAGAAATGGCCCAGACCCTGCAAACTAGAAGGGGACTCTAGGATGGAACACGCTCCTGTTGGACACGGTGCAGTTGGCCTCTAGAGACAGGAAGGGCTGGGTCCTGGCTCGCTGTTTGTCTCTGAGGTAAGCAGCTCTGTACGTGTACGTGCCTTCCTGCAGAGCAGCCTTTGACAAGACCGGGAGTGGAGTACAGTGCTACTGTGCTCTGGTGTTAGGGTGGGGTCAGAGGTCCATTCTAGGAGACAGGTACCTGGACTGGAGCTGTCCACTGCCACCAACTCCCCTGTGGCCTTTGCTGGCAGGCTACTGGCCCTAGTTTCAAAATTTGAGCCCTCCACTTAAAAAAAAAGTTTTTTAGACAGGTTTTAAGTGATTCAGGTTGGCCTCAAACTTTTGAGGCAAACAAGAATGACCTTGAGTCCCTCATCCTCCTGCTTCTGCAGCCCAAGAACTAAGATAAAATGCTCACCACTACGCCCAGTTTATACAGTGCCGGGAACAAATCCGGGGCTCATGAATGCTAGGCAAACACTCTACCAACTGAGCCACATCCCCAGTCTGGCTCCTCCACTTCCGGATCCCACTGTGACTTATCACTGTCGTCTCTGTGATGTGATGGGGAAAGGGAAGCAACAGTGAGGGAGAAGGACTTGGCTTCGTGTGGGGTACAGAGTACCAGCGAGGACTCTGGAGAGTCAGGGCTTCTGCTGGCTGGCACACAGATGTGGCGAGGCAGCGTGAGGGGAGAGAATGGTTTCCTGGTCTGTGTGACCCCCACCGGGGGACCCAGGGACAGGTGCTGTGGGCAGGAGTGTGAGTCCTGCTCAAGGTGACACAGTCAGGTAGCAAGGCTGCAAACATCCATCTCTGCCTTCTGCTTTGTTTTGTTTTCCTTTCCCCAAGTTTTAAATTAAAATTGGAGGTTTTGATGCTCGAGCAGTAGATTGTTAAGCACGCGGGGCTGCAGGGGAGGGGGCTGGGGGGCTGGATTCCTACAGCAGTGACCCTGTAGCCCAGCAGAGATCTAGGTGGCAGGGAGAACCACTGTGTTGTCCTCAGTGGTGCCAAGGATCCCAAACACTGCTGGCTGGAGGGGCCATCTCTGGAGAGCATCATGAGAAGAAGAGGCAGGGGATGTCTGTGTTCTCGAGGCATCTTGCATGGCCATAGGCCCAAGGATCTTCTCAGGGGCAGAACACATGGTCACAATGCTAATGGACAGGCATGGGGGCAGCCAGGGGTTTGGTGACAAATTCTGTGTTTTTGAGCATGCTCTCTAAGCTAGGCTATCCTTGAGCAATCTTTATTTTTTTATTGTCATGTAACATAGCAGTAAGTCCAGGCTCAGAGAAAGTAAGCAGGTACAACCACACAACTGTAGAAGCAGGATTCAAACTTTGTGCTTTGTTTTAAAAATTCATTAACTTATTTTATGTGTATTCTAGCTGCAGGTAACCTTTATGCCAGAAGAGGGCATCAGATCCCACTAGCAATGATTGTGAGCCACCATGTCGTTGCTGGGAATTTAACCCCCGACTTCTGGAAGACAAGCAGTTATGGTACGAATTCTAGTTGGTTTTACTAATAAAAACCAGAGTCAGACATAGGGATTAGTGCTGAAGATCAGAGAAGCAGTGCAGTCAGCCATTAGAGAGACCTTTTACTTCTACCAATGCTCAGACCCAAGGGGTGATCCTCTCTTTAGACTGTCTCCTCAGACTTCATCCTCTGACTGCAGGGGTGATTCTTACTTAGTCTGCAACTGTCTCCACCAAACTTCAGACTGAGTTTCTCTTTCCTTACACCTTTTATTTCTTTATCCACTCAGCCGTATTACTCCTGTCTCTACCTCCCTAGTACTGGGATTTAAAGGCTTATGATCCCAAGTACTGGGATCACCTTTGTATGAGCTGTGTTTCTCTTTTAGACAGATTCGGTCTTGTGTAGCCCAGGGTGGCCTTGACCTAACAGGTGTGTGCTACCACTCCCTGGCCTCTAGTGGCTTAGCTCTGCACTCTGATATTTGAGACAGGGTTTCTCTGTGTGACTGCTCTGGCTGTCCTGAAACTTGTTTTGTAGACCAGGCTGGTCTCGAACTCACAGAGATCCACCTGCCGCTGCTTCCTGAGTGCTGGGATTGCAGGCATGTGCTACCACTGCCCGCCCTTCCTTCCTTCCTTCCTTCCTTCCTTCCTTCCTTCCTTCCTTCCTTCCTTCTTTCCTTCCTTCCTTCCTTCTTTTCTTCTTCTCAGGGTCTCAAATGTCCCAGGCTGGCCTCAAACTTGCTTTGTAACTGAGGTTGACCTCAAACCTCTGATCCTTCTGCCTCCCACGGAAGCTACAGGATATGTAATCATGCCCATTTTATTTGATTAGAACCCATTGCTTCCTGAATGCAACATTGGCACTCTATCTACTGAGCCACACCCAAGCCCCCACGTGCTTTTTTTAAAAAAATATTTATTTATTTATTTATTTATTATGTATACAAT
>NC_022009.1:43675045-43717239 GCF_000317375.1 Microtus ochrogaster
GTGGAGTGATATTTTGTGTGTTTTTTAACAAAGCTTCCCTGAAGATCAGAGTGCAGAGCTATGCCACTAGAGGCCAGGCAGTGGTGGCACACACCTTTAATCCCAGGACTAGAGAGGTGGAGACAGGAAAGGGTATGGCTGGGTTGAGAGAGGAATGTAAGGCAGAAGAAGAGAGAACTCTGCAGTCTGAGGCAGCAGTCTGAGGACAGGATCGTCCTTTTGGTCTGAGGATTCGGCAGAGGTAAAAGGTCTCTCTAGTGGCTGGGTACACTGCTTCTCTGTTCTTCAGGCAAGCTTTATTTGTTAAAACACAAACAAAATATCACTACAGTTGTGAGCTGCCCCATGTGGATGCTAGCAACCAAACCGAGGCCCTCTGCGGAAGGAGTGTTCTTAACCACTGAGCCATCTCTCCAACCCCACAGAGTTCTTAAATGCTAAAATACATCACATTTCACAAGGTGGTACGCAGATCATCAAGTGGTGTTTGTTTATTTATTTATTTTTAATTCAGGCATCTGAAGGGAATATGACTAAATACGGCCATTGGCAAAGTCTGGAGTGTGTTCTTAGGCGTTCCTTCCTCTGTTCTTAGTAATTTTCCACACATGTGAAATGTTTATAAAAGCTGTGGGCTCCTGTCTGGCTCCTTGCCTGCCTTGATCCACATCCTACTGGTCGGGAGTAGTGGAGTAGCTGCCGAAGTCCCAGGGCTGACCTCGTGCAAGGCCTGCAACCCCTGTCTCAAAGTGGCCAGAGGAGGCCTGACCCGAGGATGGAGTGACAAATGAATGGACCACTGTCTTCTACTCAGATGGGGCGGCTGGTGGCCCAGTAGCTCCCATTCCTGGGGGAAGAGCCCTCCAGCCTGTAATTAGTGGCTGGTCTGTGGACGCTGCCCACACTGAGAATTCTAGCCAGACAGGCATTTGGGTACAGACTTACTGGCCTACCTGTCCTAGCTGAGGCAGCTGACAGTGCCCACTGGGCCCCTGGATATGTCGGAAGTCTTCCTGAACCCCCATGGTGTCCTGGAGCCCTAAATCTATGGGGCTGGCTTGGAGTAGGACAACAGTGGCTTGGCCTCACCTCTACCCAATTCTCCACTCAAAAGATAAAACAAGTTGGCTGAAGAGATGGCTCAGGGATTAAGGGTGCTTGCTGCTCTTGCAGGGGCTGGAGGGCTGGAGTTCAGTTCCTAACAACCATGTTGGATAGCTCACAACGTCACAAACTCGAGCTCCAGTGGATATGATCCCCTCTTCTGGGCTCTAAGGGTACTCAAGTGCAGACACCCTTGGTCACATACACATGCATTTTTAACATTTTTTTAATAAAATTATTTTAATCAGGGCCAGTTTCTTATTCACTATCAGTTAAAAGGCTTTTTTAAATTAAAAGTTTAATTTTTTTGTACATTTATTCAATCAGTGGTGCACATGTGGAGGTCAGAGGGCAACTTGCAGGAATTGGTTCACATCTTCTAACATGCGGGTCTCAGGGCCTCAGGTTTGGTAGATGGGTAGATGGACACAGGCTTCTAGGTGGGCGGATTTCTTTCTTTGAGCTCTGTGTATCCCCAACTCTCTCCCCGACCCCCAGGCTTCTTAGGAGGTGATAGTTCACTGTGCTTCTTCTTGTCACTCTACAGTTCAGCCCCCACCCCACCCCACCCACATCGGTGACTTCCTGAAGACATCTCTTTGTTCTCGGTTTTCTGCAGTTTGAATGCAATACAATTCTGTAGATTCTTTGTTATTTACGAAATCGTAGGCTTCTTAGACGCCTGCATCTATCTTTTGGTGTCCGTTCTATGTTTTAGAAGACGACCATTTTTACCTCAGACATTTCTTCTCCTTTCTCACTCTGTTCTCTTTCTGGTTCCCGATTCGTCATGTATGAGAGCTTTTGAAATGTCCTCCGCTGTCCCCCGCTTGTTTGTTCCGACTTTTATCCCTCTTTGTGGATCAGTGCAGCACACAGATGTTTCCTCAGCAGCAGCGTTGAATCTTAGGCGTTCACCTGAGGACTGGAGAGAGGCTCAGAGGTCAAGAGTACTAGTTGTTCCTCCAGAGGAGCAAGGTTGCTTCCCAGCGCTGCCATGGTGGCTTGCAACTCTTTGTGACTCCAGTTCCACCTTTCCTGGCCTCCTAGGCATGCATGTGGTGCACAGGCATACACACAGGCAGAACACACACACACAGACATGAGCGTAAAGTGAGATCACCCGGCACATTTTTTTTTTTATTGAGAAAAGGAAAAAAAAAATTTCGCCTCCTCCCAGCCTCCTCCCACCCTTCTCCCTCTCCCCCTACTCCTCTCCCCCTCCCTCTCCAGTCTGAAGAGCAGTCAGGGTTCCCTGCCCTGTGAAAAGTCCAAGGTCCTCCCTCCTCCATCCAGGTCTAGGAAGGTGAACATCCAAACTGGCTAAGCTCCCACAAAACCAGAACCTGAAGTAGGATCAAAACCCAGTGCCATTGTCCTTGGCTTCTCATCAGCCCTCATTGTTCGCCATGTTCAGAGAGTCCAGTTTTATCCCATGCTTTTTCAGTCACAGTCCAGCTGGCCTTGGTGAGCTCCCAATAGATCAGCCCCACTGTCTCAGTGGGTGGGTGCACCCCTCGTGGTCCTGACTTCCTTGCTCATCTTCTCCCTCCTTCTGCTCCTCATTGGGACCTTGGGCGCTCAGTCTAGTGCTCCAGTGTGGGTCTCTGTCTCTATCTCCATCCATCACCAGATGAAGGTTCCCAATGATGTCTCTCCTGGTGCCCAGATCGGATCTCTGTGCTACTTGGGTAGCTCGTAAACAAAGGGCCTACCCAGCTTGCTGCAGGCAGGCTATTGAGACAAAGGAACTACCGCCCTCCCGGTTGCCCTCCCGATTCGGATTCGGTCCCAGCGCCCGAGCAGACCAGGCACATTTTTATTTCTGTTACAATGCTTTTTGTGTGTGTGTGGGTTGTTTGTTTGTTTGGTTTGGTTTTCCTTCAGAGAGAAGGTTTCTCTATATAACAGTTGTGGTTGTCCTAGAGCTCACTCTGTACCAGGTTGGCCTCGAACTCACAGAGATCCGCCTGTCTCTGCCACCCAAGTGCTGGGATTAAAGGTGTGTGCCACCACCTGGCTACAATGCTTTTTGATTCTACTATATCTTTAAGTTTTTAATTACATTTACTTACTTTTTTGGGGGGGGTTCGAGACAGGGTTTATCTGTTGCTTAGGAGCCTGTCCTGGAACTAGCTCTGTAGACCAGGATGGCATTGAACTCACAGAGATCCGCCTGCCTCTGCCTCTGGAGTGCTGGGATTAAAGGCGTGCGCCACCACCACCTGGCTACATTTACTTAATTTTACGCCATAGTGTGTGCGTGTTGTGCATGTGTGTGAGTGTGTGCATGTGTGTGCATGTGTATGCGTGTGTGTGTGTGTGAAATGAGGGGAGGTTCAGAGGACAACCTGTAGGAGTCAGTTCTCCTTATGTGGGTCTCGGGGATTGAATTCAGGCTAGATGGGGTTTATCTTTCCTTAACGAGCTGTCTCACCGGTCCTCTGTTAGATCTTTAATCTTGTTTTGTTTTTTTGTTTATTTCATTGGCCTGGAACTCACCAAGTAGGCTAGGCTAGCTAGTTAGAGAACCCCACAGACCCACCAGACTCTCTCTTTCCAGTACTGGAATTATAGATGTATGCCGTCATGCCTGGGTTTCCCCCCCCTGATTTTGGGGTTGAACTCAGAGCTTCATCCTCTCAAGGGAAGCACCTACTCACTACGCTGTCTCTACAGCCCCTTTAATTTGCTTTTGTAAAGCATGTTTTGCTGGGGATGGAAGCCAGGGCCTCCCCCAGTTGGCTTTCCACTCCTATCTGACAGCTTCGTCTGTGTTTACATCACCCATCTCTTCCCCCACAGTTCCCTGTTTACAATGGAGTCTCAACGTCTGAATCATCATTTTCCCAAATTCCCTGTCCCTCAGCACGAGCATATGTGTCATGGAAGTTTGGCCTTTTCAGTCAGAATTTTCTTCAAACCTTGCATCATGCCTTGGTTTATTTGCTTTGCTAGTTTGTTTGTTCTGTTTTGTTTGGGAAAGCAGATGTGATGTCCTGGACAATGCAAACTGAGGGACATAGAGCTTTGGAGTGAGGACATAATGTGAGCCTAGCTAGGATTTAGCCTTTAATGGGGTGCAAAGGCCTAAGGCACCCACAATGTCTGCACAGTTGCTCCTGTTGCCTGAGGTTCCTACACGCTGTTCCTCAGACAGATGTGTCCTGCAGCGTAGGCAGCTGTCACCCACTGCCTACACTGGGGCCTGCTGATGGGGGAGAAGGGATGTCTCTAACATTATGTCTCTGGGCTGTGGCCCTCACACTGTGTCTGAGTTGACAGACCTTTTATGGAGTCACCAATGTTAAGGGCTGCCTTCTCTCCCTGTGCTGAGTCTCAGAGCTCTTTCTCCTGGAGAGACAGCCTGCTTTAGCGTCCTGACAGCCCTCTTCCCTCTTCTTCCCAGAACCACAAGGGGACTTTCCTGGCCCTTCCCTGAGACCCTGGACGGGTTCCCAGAGGTAAACTTGCAAGAACATGACCCCAAGATTGTGCCACCCTTAGCTTCTTGCTCATCTTCATCCACATCCAGCCTCCAGGCATTTCCCCAAATGCTGTATTATCATCACCCTCTTCTGACCACCAGCCTGGAACTGTGCCCATGTCCTTCCCTGCCTGTGCCTTCATTTTCCAGGGGCTCTGCAGTTGCCAGGCACTTTGTGCTGCCACCCATCCACCAAGACCATATTTTCCAGACTCCTATTCAGCCATTCATGTTCAGTTCAGCTTCTAAAAAATACCGACTGGAGCAGGAGGAGGGAGAAGTGGGGTGCTCTTCCCCTGCTGTCTCCCCCCCTCACCCTCGAGGGGACAGCTGCAGCTGTTGGTCATAATTTCTTGTCTAGCCACCTCCTGCCATCAGGGACTTTGTGGACCACTGCTGCTGTCGGAAATGCCACTGTCTCACTGCGCCCCCCCCCCCGGCTTCTCAACCTCTTTGTCATCAGTTGTGAGTTAAATGTGCTCACTCTTAAATATTCAGCGATGTTTAGTCTTATATGAAGGCTTTGCCTCATCGCTGCCACCCCAACTCCCTTCCAGACTCCGACCACAGGTCTGTGGAATCCAAGCGACACTAACCGCACTAACCAACTCGGGCAGACAGATTGAAACAGCAGAGAATGGGTATATGAGCTTGGTGGTGAAGACCATGTGACATGTGAATGTGTGCGACAGAACTAACAGGATGGGTACTCCAGGGAGAAGCCAGGGCTGGAGTCCTTGTGGGCAAGTGCCAAGGGTTTTGGTGTTATGGAATTCCGGGCTCATGAGGCAGTGCACGTGTGCGCTCTTGGGGTGAAGCTGAGGCGAGAGCTGCGGGTGGAGCCCGCTTCCTATGTGGAAAGGACCATGGCCCATGGGTTTCGGGGCTGCCGGTGGAGAGTTCCATGGCAGGGGAGAACCATGGGCAGAGCCAAGGATGGACTGTGTGGGGTTGCCGCCTTTTCCCTCCCATCCCAGGCTCAGCTTTCACTTCTTGTGAGGTCCCGGGCAAAGCTACCTGTCTTTTGCACCACACCTCCATTTTGAAATGCTCCGCTAAAGTTCCTGTCTGGCTCAGAGAGGTGGGACTAGTCCCTGCCTTGGGCTTTGGGGTTCTTGCTCCTTGGTGGGTAAGTAGCGCCCCAAGAGAAGAAGCTGAGACTCAGAGGTGGAACTGTGAAACTGGGCAACTGGGGCTTCCCAGACGCCAGGTCACTGCTCTTGTTGGAAAGACTCTGGGCTAAGAGGAGGGGGCTGCCCGCAGAGCGGGAACCAGGCTGTGGCCCGCTTCTCCAGTCCTGCAGAGTGCTCCCAAGCAGGGGTGACCCCCAGCGAGAGGGGTCCCCGTATTCGAGGCCTGCAAGGCGAATCCAACAACTTCCCCTCGAGAAGTCCGGGAGGGTGCAGGCGAGGCAGGAGGCGGGCGCTTGGGGGGCGCGGCCCGCGGCCCCCGGGGGGTGCCCCGGCGGGGCTGGCTGGCCTTCTGCTTCTCTCTCAGCAGACCGCGGTGCGGATGGCGGGGCTATGGGCTGTGGCCGGGATCGGGCCCGGGGCGCTGCTGGCTCTGCGTGCTCTTCTGGCCGCCGCACACCCGCAGTGCCTGGACTTCAGGCCGCCCTTCCGGCCGCCACAGCCGCTGAGCTTCTGCGCGCAGTACTCGGCTTTCGGCTGCTGCACTGCGGAGCAGGACGCGGCGCTGGCCAGGCGCTTCCGGGCCCTGGAGGCTCGCCTGGACGCCGGGATGTGGGCGACGTGTGCCGGCTACGCGCTGGATCTGTTGTGCCAGGTGAGCGGGCTCACGGTGGCAGGGCACGCGGGGCCTGATCTCCGGGAGGGGTGGGGGAGAGGGCCGGAGTGGCGATGGCATCCCCATAAGGGCGAGATTTCAGGAGTGGGTCCTGGATTTTGAGGCGATGACAACCCCACTGAGGCGGAGTTTAGAAGTTGGTACCGGACTTTGGAGTTTGGTTGTCCAAGAGGGAATGACTTGGCTGGCACCAGGCATCTCAGGGCAGCTCTTGTCATTCATTTGCTTTGCAAAGATGTTGGGTCTTTTAGGAACCTCAGTTCCTCTTAGAGAGTAGAGAGTCCCATTCTTTGGGACGTCCTGGAATCTGCATCCGGTGTCCCATCTCAGAGAGCCCTGCCCCTGTCAGGTACCAGGGTGAAGTCTTTGCTAGACCGAGGAAGGCAGGATGGATGGGAAGAGGATGTGACCAAAATATGGGGCGTGACTGTGTGGACAGTCTTCGTACTGCTGATCCCAATAAGGACCCATCCTCAGTCATACCCAGTGGAGCAGTCTGTGAGTCCATTTCTCAGGGCCAGGGTGAACCAAGTCCTGCAGGGCTGTACATGCTTAAAACATCCACCTTTCCGTTCTACTATTGGTCGGGCTTCTCACCTGGGAGAGGTTCCCTCCCTAGACCTCCGTTACCCATCTCATCTCCCCTCTAATGGTGGAGCCCTTACTTCGATCCACACTGAACTACCATTTTCCTTTTGTTAATGTAGAGTTTCTGACCACAGCCCCCTGGGTCTCCTCTGCGTGACTGATCTGATCGCAGGAATGCCAGCCTGGCAGGGAAGCCCCAAGGCTGTCCCCTAACCCGTAGGACCGTGAAGTGAAGGGATTCATCAGTGGAAGGGGCCCTACTAAGCAGTACAAAGTTCCAGTCCCAGCCAGCAGGGGGCAGGCTAGAGGAGCAAGGTAGAGGCCTGATGGGTTTGCTATCACTGCCTCTCCTGATTGTGAACTTGAGAGGCTCGTGGTAGTCTCTCAGTTACATTATCTTTAAAACAGGGACAGATTTCTGCCCCCGACCCCATGCCATGAAGATTAAATGACTCAGGTAGAGCGGTTTAATTGGGATTAAATTAATAGGTAATTCCTCTATTGTTTTCTTGCCAGTCCAGGGAGAGGGTGAGAATCAGTGGCTGCTTCAGAAAAGGTGGGCAGTTGTTCAGGGGTGACACGACCCTGTAAGAGGGCACCTGGGTGACAAAAGGTGAAGGGTGTAGAGGACAGCATAGTACTCTAGTGTTCTGTTCCTGTTGTAGCTCCCAAGACTCCACTTGGTGTACCCCAAGAGAGCCAGAGTGTGTGGTGAACCACCCACCTCTCTCCCCAGCCTGGAGGGCCACCCGAACAGGCCCACTGGTCTCCCTGCAGCACCCAGGTCACCTTTACTTAGAGGGTATTTACCATGTGCTGGGCTGGACAGGACCCGGAGGAGGAAGGAACCAATCTTGAGGGTGTTTGCTAGCAGGAGACACCTCTTTTTCCTCGGGAACCTGCCCAAAATGGCCTGGCCTGAGCAGCCTGTGGTAGAGCATCTGCTCATACCTCCAGGGAGGCGTCTCTGGGGGTGACCTCATGTCTGGACTGAGCTTGCAACAGGCAGTCTGCCAAGGCTGTGGCATGGTCTCCCTGAGGAGGTCCTGGGAGAGTGTGGGAGCACCACGGTCACTGCCACCAGTCTCAAGGAGCCTTACCTATAGGTTTCCATCAGGGATCATTTAGAGCTCACCACTGTCTGGCGGAGGCCCCTTCTTGAGGCTTTGCCTTCCTCTGGGAAAGCATGTCAGGCTTTGGTCGCAGATGGCAACCTCACTGTGGCTGGTGTGTGGCTCACACGTGGTTCACTTCTCAGTAGCTGAACGCAGGAGTTCATCAGCGGAGTTACTGAATTGTGATCTGTAGCAGGGCTTAGCAGACTCTGGCACTCGACAGACGTGTCTCCAGGGCAAGTGAGGAGTTGGTTCTGTGCTCTGGGCCCAGAGGCAGTTGGCAAGTCACAGACTTAGTCTCCAAAGCCTCTCCCTTCATTTTGGGAGACAGACAGACAGACACACAAGCAAGGGATTTTCCCAAGGTTCCGGGGCAAGTAGCCAAAGGCCCTCGGAAATCTGGGACAGCCTGGAAGAGTGATCATTGAGTTACTCCCTCGGGGTTCATCTTATTTGAACATTTACTGAACAGGCACATGACGTCTCGGTTCATTGCTCACAACAACTCTATGCGCTGGAGTTCTCTCCAACCTTAAAGAGGGTGAGATAGGCATAGAAAAGTAAGGAGTTTACCAAACA
Source organism: Microtus ochrogaster (assembly GCF_000317375.1). Classification (NCBI taxonomy): domain Eukaryota; kingdom Metazoa; phylum Chordata; class Mammalia; order Rodentia; family Cricetidae; genus Microtus; species Microtus ochrogaster. The sequence goes on from NC_022009.1 coordinate 43,683,725, forward strand.
CATGCAGCATAAACCCTGACTCCAAAGCCCTTCCTGTAGTCACCTCGTAACACTGTCTCCAGCCCTGAAGTCAAATCGTGTGCTGGATCTTGGGATGCCTGCCCCCAAGGGCCCCACAGTCTGTGGGGTGGACAGGCAGGCAACGAGATAACTGAGTCATGGCCAGGCCGGGCAGCCAGGCCACCTCTGGCGAAGCAGAGGTGATGGCAGGAGAGGAAAGTTGCTTCTGGAGATGACAGATTACCAGGTGAAAAATCTATGTGTGAGTCAGAGACAGAGTGTCATGAGCATCCAAGGGCCAGGAGCCTACCCTGGGAAAAGGAGGAAGGAGGAGACTTGTGGGTTGGGCCTTGCATCATGAATAGGAGTTTGCCAGATGTGGAAGTGAGGGTGGAAGGAACATCCCGAAGAGAGAACATTGTGTGCAAGACTCAGTCTTCCTGGCGGAGTGTGGTTGCTCCGGGTGGGGGGGGCATGACTTGAGGCCATGAGTCATGAGTGTCAGTAACTGATCTGGGGCAACCTTGGGGCATTCAGATGACAGGCGCCTTGTTCCTGTGGATGTTTCACTGCTTACCCCTGGACAAGTGACTGCCCACCCTCTCTGCCAGCAGCAATTCCTGCCCCTTTTGTCCTTTACTAATTCTGGGTAGCTCTGGTCTGAGCCCCACACTCATACTGTGTGTGAGAAAGAATACAGAAACTATATGTAAGACGCTGCTAGACTCAGTGGTTACTGTGTGGGCCAAAGGCCTCACCAGGTCCCCAGAGCCCCTGTGCCCTCCCTGTGTTCTGGTTGAGTTCCCACAAGGAAAGGGCTATCCGGTTATATCGTGTCTCTCTTGTGTCTTTGGAGCCAAGGCCAGTGACGTGTTGGTGGAAAGTGTTGGTGGTGGTTGAGTGAAGTGTTGGTGTCAAGAGCACAAGGCTGGCTGTTGTAAAGCTTGGGGCTGAGTCCTGGTCTGGCCAATTCTGGGCATGTGGCCACTGTGAGCCTAAGTTCCTCACCTATGACACCAGAGTCACAGTGACACTGGCTTGCAGAAAGGAAGTGAAGCCCGTGTGTACACAGTCTTCTCTGGTCTTCCCTGGACTACTGCTGGCCAATGAGAGCATCCAGAGCATCCCGGGAGGGCTGGCCCTGTAGTCTGGGGTTTGGCTATCCGGCCTGTCATACAGAATGCAGGGTGGAGCGTGTGAAAGATGACACTTTAGATGGGGGCAGTGAGCAGAAATGTCAAGAACACACAGGGCCCTTAACTTGTCAGGTGGGACTTAGTGCACAGCCATAGAGGGACCTGGGGACAGACAGCCCATGAACGACTGAAGCTATTACAGTAGGAACCCTGGCCTGGAGTTAGGAACACAGCTCTGAAGTTTGCTGTTCTCTTGCTTTCTACTGAGGTTTCTGCTTCAACCCCAGCCTAGTTTCCTGTACGAGCAGACAGTGTATATTGTGGTCATCTTCTCTATCTAGGAATTGCATCTCTAAAACTCTGGGGAACTGAGTCAGCCCTGGGGTTGGGGGGAGTATCAACAAGGGTCTGTTGTACCAGAGAAAAGAAGCCTGGGTTCTGGAGTGTTTTGCTGTGAGCCCAGCAGGGAGATGGTCTGGCAAGACTGTGTTGGGTGGGGTGGAAGGCGGACATGTTACCTATCCATACTCATAGACTTGCTTCTTGAGGCAGTAACTCTCCTCCCATATAGTGTCCATGGTGATCTGAATGAGGTTCACAGCCTCTCTCAAGTGGGGAAACTGTATGGCAGAAAAAGCGATGAGGTCTACCCAAGGCAGAGCTGGGGAAAGGACCCTGAGAGCCTTTCTGGTCAGGTGGTACCCAAGGAGATCCATTAATCTCACAGACTTCTGTGTTGGTAGCTGCAGGGAGGACAGCTCCAGGGTCCTACTGACAGGAGCTGAGGGCGGGATAGATGGCCTTGAATATCCTGGAAGACAGAGGCGTGGGTCCCATACTCACACAGGTACTGTGCACATGCTGGTGCTGGCTGTCTGGTTCTGCAGAGAGTAGGGTAGACCTGAAACTAAACTCAGATGCCTCTATATACTACTAACCGAGCATATTACTGAATGACACTGGGAGCCCTGAGCCTCAGTTTCCCCACTGTGAAGTACTCATAAACATTGAATGACTAGTAGGAGTGTTTTGACAGTTACACTGAGGTGGCCAGAAGGCTGGTAAGGTAGACTAGTTTTCACTGTCCCCTCACCATTTGCTGTGGCCTACTGTGCCCTGGGTTTATGTGAGGGTCTGGGATATAGCAGTGAAGATGGTTTTTCGAGACAGGGTTTCTCTGTAGCTTTGGAGCCTGCCCTGGAACTAGCTCTTGTAGACCAGGCTGGCCTTGAACTCACAGAGATCTGCCTGCTGTTGCCTCCTGAGTGCTGGGATTAAAGGCATGTGCCACACCGCCTGGCAAAGAAAACATTTTTTTGCTCTGATAGAGTGCATATTCTAAAGAAGACAGACAATACACAAACATAATGCCATATTTTGCTATAATGAAGGTTCATGGTAAAGTTATTTTTTGTGTGTCTGTGCTTTGTTTTCCTGAGTAGTCAGAGGCCAGGAAGTAATGGTAAGGAGGTGTGGAGGGGAAGCTCAGATCTTAGGAGGTGACCCTTGAATGGTGACACAAAAGCAAGGAGTAGATTTTGCAGGTGTGGACACTCCTCCTAGCATCTCTGAGCCCTCCTGTCCCTACAGGAATGCTCGCCCTATGCAGCCCACCTCTATGACGCCGAGGATCCGGCCACCCCACTGCGGACAGTGCCTGGCCTCTGTGAGGATTATTGCCTGGACATGTGGCAGACCTGCCGAGGCCTTTTTCGATACCTTTCCCCCGACCGTGAGCTCTGGGCCCTGGAGAGCAACAGGGCCAAGTTATGCCGCTACCTGTCCCTAGATGACACCGATTACTGTTTCCCAAGCCTGCTGGTCAACGAGAACCTGAACTCAAACCTGGGCCGTGTAGTGGCTGATGCCAAGGGCTGCCTGCAGCTGTGTCTGGAGGAGGTGGCCAATGGGCTTCGAAACCCCGTTGCCATGGTACATGCTGGGGATGGCAGCCACCGCTTCTTCGTGGCCGAGCAGGTGGGGCTGGTGTGGACCTACCTGCCTGACCGCTCTCGCCTGGAGAAGCCCTTCCTGAATGTGAGCCAAGCAGTGCTCACGTCCCCCTGGGAAGGGGATGAGCGTGGCTTCCTGGGCCTTGCCTTCCACCCCCGCTTCCCACACCCCAGCAAGCTCTATGTCTACTATTCTGTGGCGGTCGGCTTCCGAGAGTGGATCCGTATCAGCGAGTTCAGAGTCTCAGAGGATGATGAGAACACCGTGGATCATGGCTCAGAGAGGTGGCTTCCTGGGAGCCCCAGCCAAGGGAGGGCTGGGTGGTCACGTGGGAGGCTGCGTGACACACACATAGTTGTGACTGCACGAGCAAGTCTGTTTTAAATACTGTGACTATTTAACACCCCCATGGGGGCCTGAATCACATGCTCTGGGGCCTGGGGAAGAATGAGTTTGCAAAACAGACCTGGTGTCGGGTCATGCCCTGACCCCTGCCTCTGGCCTCCTGGGCCAGATGCTTCTCTCCTCTTCTGCTGCAGGCTCTAGAGATAGTCGCTTCATCTGACTCATAAAACTGGATGAGGTCACAACTCAGAGGGGAAGTGACCTGTTGGGTCACACAGCTTGGAAGTATCCAAGCTGGAGTCCTGGTCTGGCCCAAAAAGTACATCCCATTACTGGGCCTGCTGGACTGCTGTCCCTACGGCCAGCATTTTCCCCATTCTCTGTCTTCCGGCAGCTGGGGCTCTTTTTCCTGCCCAGACTATAAGTCTCTCTGTCTCTGTCTGTCTGTCTGTCTGTCCCCCCCCCCTTTCAGGGTCTTGCATAGCCCAGGCTGACCTGGAACCTCCCATGTGTCAAAGACTGGTCTTAAACTCTTGATTCTTTGTTTCTACCTCCCGAGTACTGGGGTTGCAGACCGTGGTGACCCTGCCCAGCTTTTACCCCATTTAATCTGCTCCTACCTCTAGGCCCCCCAGTGCCTGAGAACTTACTATCTGTTGTTTATGCCCAACTATTTCAGGGAGGAGTTGACCTGGCTTGGTCACCCTGCTCCAGAGACTTTCCCAGGCAGAAGTGGATACTGAAAATTAGAGTCTTGGTCGCTAGTGTTGGAAGGACAGCCTGGGAAAGGAGGCACTGAGTCTGGGCCACTGGAGGGAGTTGCCGCCTCCTATGGATGGAGGGACCCAGGGAGAAGTGAGGCCCCAGAACTGTGGGGCAGGTCTGGTTGGGACTCAATCAGACTGGAATCACGGGGGAAGGGCCTCTATTGTATAGATATTGCCAGAAACACAAACACCAACTCAACATCTGACTCCCCTAATGCTTTCTATTGGCTGAGATTGTTCAGCTAGCAAAGGAGCATGGGAAATGTAGTTAAATGATGCTGCCTGTCCCTACCTCTAAGTAAAAAGCAAGTAAGAACAAGACCAGGCTCAGGTGTGTTGGTGAAAAGGTGAAAAAAAGGACACCTTGTATTTGATGAAACTGTGAAATGTTGACATGAGACATATAAAAAATGAGAAACACCCTCAAAACAGTAGCTTTGTGGGTTGATAGACCTCTTATCTTGTTGCAATTAATTTTGACTTTTGAGATATCTGGCAGCCGGTGGGTGGGGAAGAAAAACAGAATTTTCAAGCCTGGGAGACCACTTCACAGTGGGAGAAAGTTTGTCCCAGGGATCAGACAGAGGGGAGATGGAGGATGAAATACATGTTTCTCCAACAGTGACATTAAAAGTGACTTGTGATAAAAACTGAAGTTGGAAATCAAGAGTGGCGGATACATGTCCTGTAATTGCTTCAGTTAGGAAGTGGCGGCAATCAGATCGGGGGATCCAGAGTTCAAAGTCATCTATGTCTATATAGCATGTTTCAGGCTAGCCTAAGCTACCTGAGACCCTGCCTTAAAAAAATCAGATGTGGTGGTATAAGCCTTTAGTCCCAGCACTATGGAGTCCAAAGCAGGTGGATTCCTGTGAGTTCAAGGCCAGCTTGATCTACACAGTGAGTTCTAGGGCTTCCAGGGAATCCAGGGATATATAGGGAAATCCTTCCTAAAAACAAACAAACATCCTGGAACAGAAGAGGGAGCTCTATAGTTAAAGCATTTGCTCCTTTTCTGGGGGACTCGAATTCAGTTTCCAGCACCCATACCGAGCAGCTTATAAGAACCAGTAACTCCAGTACCAGCAGATCTGGGCTCTCTTCTGGCCTCTGAGGATACCTGCACACACATGGCACATGGGTGACCCACAGACTGCGTTGTCCTCTGCTTTGATGACCCTGAGCTTGGGGCTGTGTAAGGGTCATATGTATCAACCTCACCATGGAAACACTCCGGTGTTGATGATGAAGGAAGTACTCAAGACGGGGGTCTAAAGGCTTTGACTCTGTGTTTTGTTTTTGTGTTTTTTTCCTGTTCTGCTTTCATAACTGACAATGAGGTCAGTACAGTGACTGGTCCTCTTGAACCTGATCATTCTGGGACCCATTTTTTTTTGGGGGGGGATTAGTACAGGGGTTAACCACTTGACAAAGAGAGGGTTGCAGAAGGGTAGGGGAGGGCCAGTGACCTAAGATCATCAACTGCGGTATGTGGTAGCTGCTGGGGCGGAGGAACCAACTGGAGGAGTTTGTGTGGCTGAGTTCTGCCACTGGCTGAGATGTCCACAGTGGTCATTCTCATGTCATTATACCTGCTGCTTCTCAAGACAGAATAGCAGTGTCTCCTTTCCTCCTGCTTTCCCAGATCCATGGCAAGTCCTGATGGGAAGCCAGCTGACTGGGTACAGGGAAAGTTTCTTCCAGTGGCAGTAAAGAGGTCCCAGGGGGTGTGGATAAAGGGTCCATCCCACTGTCCTGAACAGCTCATCACTAACAGCCAATGGAACATGTCAACCGTGCTCTGATTCACCAGTGGGAAATGGAGGAGATGACAAGCTTCCTTTGGGTACCAGGGATGGGAAGCAGTTGGAAAACACTGGTTCAGAGTCCTGGCCACAGCTCTGATGCTGATGGCCTGTGTGCCCTTGAGTGGGTACCACTTGGCCTCTTCGAGCATCCAGGTCCTTCCGTGACACAGTGATGTGAATGATCCCTACTCAACCTACCTGTAGGTTGTAAAAAACAACATGTTACAAGAGAAAGAAAGCCTTTCCCACTGCGGAATGGCATCTGAGAGAAGGTTTTACTCCTGTCTGGGATTGTCATTTGGAAGATGCTTTTATTGAGCAGGTGCTTATCTTTCTTTAGGATAATCCTGGAGATTGAAGAACCAGCCTCCAATCACAATGGGGGCCAGCTGCTTTTTGGGGATGATGGCTACCTCTACATCTTTACTGGAGATGGCGGGATGGCCGGAGACCCCTTTGGGAAGTTTGGAAATGCGCAAAACAAGTATGCCCTGATTCTGCTCGGCTGAGGCTCCGGTTTGCACACAGAACTTCTTGTGTTTCTGGAGGGAGAGCCACTGCCACTACCACAGAGCAGGGTGGTAGCCCCAGTTAGCTGGGACCCCAGCTAAGTCACTTACCCCCATTGGTTAGCGAGGACAATGACAAGCTCCGTGGGAGACTGTCATGAGGAAAGGAGGTGCCTGTGGTTGTCAAGGATCAGGAACAGTGCCTATTGTCACAGATACCAGAGAAGTGACAGCAGTGAGCCTTTGGGAAGATGGGACTTTCTCCAAGGTGAGCTCTGGCCTGCTGGGCCTTGCTGGGGTCAGGCAGGTACTCCCATGACAAAGGGGCAGCTAGAGTCAGTCTCTTACTCCCATAAGAGACCCAGAAACTGAGTGCAATCTCTTTTCTTCTTCCTTTTTAATTTGTTTTTTGTTTGTTTGTTTGTTTGTTTTGCTGAGTGCAATCTCATCTTAATTTCCCTATTTCCTGTTTTGAGCAAATGGCCTGGCCCCCTCCTCTCACGTGTGCGTGCATGCACATAAACACACATGGAGAATTGTGCATGCATGCAGGGGTGTTCGGGACTCCAGACTGAAGAACCAGTCTCCAACCACGAAGCCAGCTTCTCCTATCCCAAATGCACAGTCTCTCTTGGCTCAGAAAGTAACAGTAGTGAGGGCGTATGGATTCCAGTTTGTGGCTTGTGCATCCCTGTTTGACAGTGAGAAGTATCCCACCTTTTCATGTTGGCCGTGTGCTTGGAGCTGAAGCTGAAGAACAAGATGAGGGTTCTTGGATAATTGAGCTGAAGTTAGAAGCATCATTTTGGCTGGGCAGTGGTGGCGCATGCTTTTAATCCCAGCACTCAGGAGGCAGAGGCAGGCAGATCTCTGTGAGTTCAAGACCAGCCTGGTTTACAAGAGCTAGTTCCAGGACAGGCTCCAAAGCAACACAGAGAGACCCTGTCTCTCTTTTTTTTATTTTTATTTTTTTAATATTTATTTATTTATTTATTCATTATGGATACAATATTCTGTCTGTGTGTATGTCTGCAGGCCAGAAGAGGGCACCAGACCTCATTACAGATGGTTGTAAGCCACCATGTGGTTGCCAGGAATTGAACTCAGGATCTTTGGAAGAGCAGGCAGTGCTCTTAACCACTGAGCCATCTCTGCAGCCCGAGACCCTGTCTCGAAAAAAAAAAAAGCATCATTTTGCTTCTAGGGGTTTTTGTCTGTAGATCCTGGAGCTGGATGTGGGGTGTGAAGGCGGGGGCCTGGAGTGCCTGGTTACAGGGATGAACCATTGCCACTGGCCTGTTTATCACTATGACAGGACACCTGTGAGGGAAACACTGGGTTCTGATGCCATGTCTCAGTGACAGGTACACAAATGTGTTACCTAAGTGAGCTGCATCAACTCTGCCTTGTTAGGCAGGCTGGAGGGAGGAGTCAGCGCCCATGTGCTAACAGAGGGCGAAGGATGCCCTGAGTAGGCACATCAGGAACCACCCAGAAAACCTTTGCTTCCATCCTGCTAACTCCAGGTATTTTCTAGGTCAATGGTTCTCAACTTACTTAATGGCGTGACTCTTCTATACAGTTCTTCATGCTGTGATGACCCCCTCAACCATAAAATTAAATTGTTTCATTGCCACTCTGCAACTGTAACTTTGCTACTGTTTCGAATCATAATGTAAATATATGATATTCTACCCCAAAGGGATCACGACCCCACAGGTTGAGAACCATCTAGATGTTTCCCATTGTGAATCACTTTGCTCATGTGGTCAATGAAGCCATCAGCTACTTTCACCCTCCCCGCCAGAGCCGCCAGGAGATTAGAGCACATGTTCCCTCTCCCTCAACTATACTTGGTACTATTTGATATATCCGCACTTTGTGGACCCCTGCTATGTGGGAGCACCTGACTGACTATGAGAAAAACGTAAATAGGAGATATTTTTTCTAGTACAATCTTAACTTTATAGCATAACTACGTGAACAGAAGCACCCACAATATTATAGCTTAGAATAGCGGCATTCCATAGACGGTTGTGGTGAAGAGCTTGGGTTTCTAGAACCAGGTTGGTTGCCGGCTTATCCTAGCTCGGGTTTCCTCTATAAAGGACAGCTCTGACCTGAAAGGTCAGTTGTGAGGAGGCAGTGCAGCGATAGGTGGCGAGTTAGAGCTTGCAGCAGTTAGAGCTGCTCAGCTAGTGCGGGACAGACACGCAGGAGGGTGTGCAGAGGGCTGGTGCAGATGGCTGAGCAGGGCTGGACTCACCGTCCCTGCCCCCTGAGCGGACCCAGTGTAACCAGCCGGCGTTCTCCGCCCCGGCCGCAGGTCGGCGCTGCTGGGCAAGGTGCTGCGCATCGACGTGGACCGCAACGAGCGTGGCCCGCTCTACCGTATCCCTCCCGACAACCCGTTCGTGGACGACCCCGGAGCGCGGCCCGAGGTCTACGCCCTGGGAGTGCGCAACATGTGGCGCTGCTCCTTCGACCGCGGAGACCCGATGTCTGGCACTGGCCGTGGGCGCCTGTTCTGTGGGGACGTGGGCCAGAACAAGTACGAGGAAGTGGACCTGGTGGAGAGAGGCCGCAACTATGGCTGGCGTGCTCGCGAGGGCTTCGAGTGCTACGATCGCAAGTTGTGCGCCAACGCCTCCCTCGGTGACCGCGTCCCTGGGGACCTTCAAATAGGATCCCTCTGGTTCTCTCCCCACCCCTCACCCCCGTTAGATCTGCCCACAGCTTTCCCCTGCGCAGACCCTCAACATGGATCCAGTCTGTCCCATCCCATCACCCTGGGGACTTCCCGACTCGGATCGGCATTCCTCCAGAACCCCAGACCTATCCGCCATCTCCACTCCTCCTGGGCCCGTAGATCGAGATCTGCCCCGTTTCTCAGGGAAACTCCAATCCAGATCCCACCCCACGGGGACCCTCCTGCCTCACTCCCTCCCTGGAATCCATCTCCCCACCTCCCCCACCTCCACATAGCTTTGTCCCCTGCCTCTATCACAGGACTGACTTTTCCCACTCCCTACCTCCCTGTTCTTTGGGGCTTCCTTCGAGCAATATTTTAGGTTCCTCCTCACCACGCACCTCCTGCTGAACCCCTAAAAATACGGTTATGCCCCTTTGAGAGCTTTTCTTGCCCAGACCACGCCATCTCCGTGCGTGGCTCAGGACTGTCTGTGAAGCACTAGGCCTCAGGATGAACCCACTTTCTCACCCGCCCTTCAGATGATGTGCTGCCGATTTTCGCCTACCCTCACAAGCTGGGCAAATCAGTCACTGGGGGCTATGTGTACCGGGGCTGCGAGTACCCCAACCTCAACGGCCTCTACATTTTTGGCGATTTCATGAGTGGGTAAGTGGCCTACACTCTTCCTAATTGGTAAAAGGAGTTCCCGTTTGTATGGTTCTGCTTAGAAGTGGACCAAACAGGTCTTTTCCTCAGGGAGAAAATCCGGGTCATTCTTAGGAATGCAAAGACGGATGGATGGAAGGATGAATGGATGGACAGGTGGATGAATGGGTGGACGAGTGGATAGATGGATTCCCTTGTGCAGCACACTAACCATGACCTCATAGTTTATCTTTCTCTGCAGGCGACTGATGTCCCTCCGCGAGAACCCAGAGACCGGGCAGTGGAAGTACAGTGAGGTCTGCATGGGCCGGGGGCAGACATGTGCTTTCCCAGGCCTCATCAACAACTACTATCCACATATCATCTCCTTTGCAGAGGATGAGGCCGGTGAGCATCCCAAGACCCCGCCATCCTTTGCCCATGCTTGGCACTGTCACCAGCCACCAGCCCTGGCCATCTTTCTGGCTTCTGCCGTTAAAGAAGCTCAAGCACGAAATGACTTTCATCCTGGGGAAGGGCGTGTTCTGGGGCTTGGTCTTTTCCCTCGCGCATTCTTGTATCAGCCCTAGACCCTCTGTCCCGAGCTTCCCTTTTCTTATCTGGAAGCAACTGTCCTCCACCCCCATGGCGGTGTAGATGGGAGAGCTAGAGATGTAATGGGCACAAGTCCCCAGCGTTAGCAGGCTCGGGGAAGACCTGCAGTAAGGAGTTTTAGGCAGGTGAGAGAAGAGGTGGGTTTCTGATGGCAGATGTGTCTGAGCTACTGAGGGAACCAAGCTGACATTTTAGAGCATGCAGGCACAGCCTCCTAGCCTGTTCCTGGAGCTCACATTCCCAGCAGGGGACAGAGGGGGAAGGGAGAGAAGAAGGGACCACAGAGGCTGGATCCCACTCCAGTCTCCTGCCTTTGTCCTTGGCCCTGGGATTGTTCCCAGACAAAAGGCCAGGGGCCCCCAGAAGGCCCTGGTGCAGGCTTGTTGAAGTTTCCAGGCAACGCTCACACTCACCACAGCCTTTGGAGGGGTATCCCCTGCAGGGCCCAGTGCCCAAAGCCCCCAGGGCCTAGTCTGGGAAACCTTTGTTGAACTGACACTCCCCCACCCCCATTAGAATGTAAGTTTCCCAAAGAGCAGCCCCAGCCTCCCCCAACCCCCCAGGCCCCACGGAGGTTCCTAAGCTCACCAAGCCCTTGGAAGCCTTTTCTTTTGGTCAGTAGGGGGCTAATATGATTTAGAAGCAGCATCCCAATTCAGAGTCTGAAGGAAGGTGCAGTTCTCAAGAGCCCTTCCTCAGTGATTTGAGTGACACAGAGTGACCAAACCAGGAGGAGGCGCAGTGAGCTGGCTAGCCCAAGGCCAGCCCTGGATCCTGTAAAATATCAGTGCTGCCAGCTGGATCAAAACAGCCTCTTCCGGCTCCCAGGCTCTCTAGGTGTGCTTTGGACACATCAAATGATGTTACAAGGACCTCTGCTGCCCCAGAGGCATTCACAGCACAGAGACCAAGAGGACAGGGCCACCCTAGAAAGCACTGGCAGCTTCAGCATTGTCCTTGTGCATATATAGGACATAGGGACCCAGCTTCCAGATGATCATAGCCATCAGAATAGGCCTGGCTGAACCCCATCGAAGCAGGGAGCAGGGTAATGCTGGATGGAGGTGGGAGGCTCCATCTATGGGCCTAAGCAGGATGAGATACCTGGGTACTGTGCCACAGACGACAAAGGCATGCTGAGGTGATAGGTGGCCCCAACACCCCCTCAGGGCTGGTGGACGGGATGGGAGGTCAGCCTTTGAGCCCGAGGGGAGGCTAAGTGGGACAGAATTGTCTCCATTGGGTTGCAGACACTTTTCTCATTGCCTTGTTTCCCATCTACAGGGGAGCTGTACTTCATGTCCACGGGCGTGCCCAGTGCCACAGCCGCACGCGGGGTCATCTACAAAGTGATAGACCCCTCCAGGTGAGTCCCTGAACTACAGCCTAGGAAGAGACAATGGATTTACTGCAGACAGTAAGCTCCCCTTCTTCCTCTTACTCCCACATCCCCACCTCAATCTCCCTGCTTCAGCTTTTGCTGTGACGTCCCCTCCTTGGTTCAAGGCCTACCCCAGCTCCTTCTGTGTACAACTAAGCCTTCTCAGCTCTCCATTGTGGAATGAAGCTGGGGCCCCTAACCCGCCGTAATTGGCAGCGCGCCCCGTGGGTATCACCCTGTAGCCTCCAGGTGCCTTCCCTGACGCACTTGCTCTCCCGTCCTACCTGGTCCTCTCTCTGTTGTCGTCACTTGGCCGTGGCGTCTCACCTGTCCAGAGTCTCTAGGATAAAGGCTGTGTCTCCTCATCCCGTCACACCCTTCGGGTCCTGGGAATGCTGCAGAGCAAATACTAGGGTGTGTTTAATGAATGATTGGATGATGATCTTCCTGGAACCCCCTTCCTAGCCTATAGATTCTTTGCTTCTCCCTCAGAGTAGCCAATGACCCTAAACTTTGAGACACACTAGGTGTAAAGAAATCCTAAAACACATACATACCGAACATAAAAAAGTGGTTTTCAGCCAGCATAGGGGTATATACTTGTAACCCCAGCTATTTAGGAGGCTGGGGAAGAAGCTGCCAGTCTGAGGTCAGCTTCTGAGAGTTAAAAACTAGCCTAGGTAATTTAGTGAGATGAGAGAGAGAGAGAAAGAGAGAGAGAGAGAGAGAGAGAGAGAGAGAGAGAGAGAGAAGGGGTTGGACAGACTAGGAATGTAGAGGGCTTGTCTAGAATACACAAGGTCTTGAGTTATGTCTCTAGTTCATTTTAAAATTTTTTATTATGATTTATTTACTTTTATGTTCATTGACATTTTCCCTTCATGTATGTCTATGTGAGGATGTTGGATCCCCTGGAACTGGAGTTCCTGACAGTTGTGAGCTGCCATGTGGGTGCTGGGAATTGAACCCAGGTCCTCTGGAAGAGCAATCAGTGCTGTTAACTACTGCTGAGCCATCTCTCCAGCCTCTCTCCAGTTTATTTTTGTGTTGCTGTCTGCATAGAAGACAATGGCTACAGAACAGCATGAGGCACTTCCAGGAGTGAGTGGTGCCATTGCTGAGGAGGACACTAATCCAGAGGGAGAGTGGCCAGAAAGGTCATTGTATAACGCACATTCTCACGGGGTTGAAAGTGTGCAATGGCAAGGGGGCCATTGTGGCAGCCTAATGTTTGGGGAAGTCTTTTGTATTTTCATAAGTCTCTAAACGTATGGCTTCTGGAGGAGCATTTTCTTGAACAGGTAATTGTCAGTGTGTGTGTGTGTGTGTGTGGTGTATAGGTATAGGTGTATGTGTTTGCATGTATGTGGATGCACGTGTGTGGGTGTGCATGTGGAGGTTGGGTGCCTCCCTCCTTTCCTCTCCACTTTATATATCGAGGCAGCGTCTTTCTCCTGAACCCAGAGCTCATAATTTGCTAGTCTGGCTAGCCAGCTGGCTTCAGGGATTCCCTGTGTGCTCTTTGGATTACAAACAGGTTGCTATGCCCACCTCGTATTTACAGGAGTGCTGGGTTCCCAACTCCAGTCTTCACTCTTGTGCCATAAGTGCTTCCCCTGAGTCTCTCCCCAGGCCCCTGGGTTAGCTTTCGTTTTTGGATGCAGGTTCTCTCTATTATGTAGCTCTAGATGTCCTATAACTCTGTGTATGCCAGACTGGCCTTGAACACACAGAGACCCACCTACCTAGGTCTCCTGAAGTGCTGGAATTAAAGAAGTGTACTACCACACCTGACTAAATTTATTACTAATTTTTAACTCCCCTTCCATGTGTGTGTATGTGTGTGCACACGAGCATGTATGTATATGTGTGTGTGCATGTGTGTGATGTATGTGAGTGCAGGCAAGCACGTGGCATGCCACGGAGAGGGCACCTCTCAGTTCTTAGTCTCCAGGTTAGCAGGCCCAAGCCTTTCTGGACCATTCTCCTAGCTGTCTCCTATCTCGTGGTTGGATGGCTGGGATGACGGATGTGGGATTGCAGCCAACTCTGCATGGGTGCTGCAGCTCTGAACTTACATTATTGGCTTGCATGATAGCACTTATCCACTGAGGCATTTCCTTGGTGCCTGCTTTGCTGTTTTGAGATAGGATCTTGTCATGTTGCCTAGGCTGGACTGAGATTTTCAATCCTCCTGCCTCAGCTCCTCAGGGCTGGGATCACAGGTACGCACCACCCTACCAGGGGCTCTCAGTTTTTATGAAGATTGCTTTAGTCCCCCCACACCTATTTTTTTGTTTTATTTATTTATTTATTTATTTATTTATTTATTTATTTATTTTTAAGACAAGGTCTTGTGTGGTCTAGGCTGGCTTTGAGTCGTCAGGCCTCTAACTCTCAGATGCTCTCATGCCCAGTATATGTTCCTTCTTGGTCTCAGGACCCCACATCTCATTTAGTCAACATGTTTTCATCACTCTTATTGTTTCCAGGCCAAAATGGGAGCTTCTCAGACTCCTTGCTCCTCACACACAGTGTGTGTTGTTTCATGACTTACAGAAGTACAAATTGATCAGTTAATGACATAACTACTTCTCTTCCTCCACCTCTTCCTCCCTCATCCTTTCCTCCTCCCTCCCTTTCCTCCCACTCCCTCTCCTCCCCTCCCCTCCCCCTTCCCTTCCCCTTATCCCTCTCCTCCTCCCTTCCTCTTCTTTCGAGACAGAGTTTCTCTGTGTAGCCCTGGCCATCCTGTAACTCGCTCAGTTGACCAGGCTGGCCTTGAACTCACAGAGATCTGCCTTTTTCTGCCTCCCGAGTGCTGGGATTAAAGGCAGGCACCACCACCACCTGGGTCATGATTAACTTCTTTTCACAAAGCCATAAGCATACTTTCTCCCGTTATACACCTCCATCTTGTTTTTCACAAGTTCCCATCCGCTTTCATCTTGGTGACTTCATACCTGGACCACAGTCAGCCTCGCACTCATCTCATTTGCTTGTCCCTGAGGATCATCACATGGTACCATCATCACTCTCAAAGGGATGCTAGCCATGGTCTGCTGAGTCACTGAGCCATCCTCATCTTTCACAGTTCTTGGAAGCTGATGTTATTTTCATTAAAAAAAAAAAGAAAGAAAGAAAGAAACACTGGGGCTAGAGAGCCGGCTCAGCGACTAAGAACACTGGCTGCTCTTCCAGAGGACCTAGGTTAGGTTCCCAGCATCCACATGACAGCTCACAGCTATCTGGAACCAGTTTCAGGAATCAGAGCCCTCTGCTGGCCTTGCACTCATGTGGCACACAGACATATATGTAGGCAAAACACTCACACACATAAAGAAAAACAAATAAAAAGAATGATTCTCTAAGGACCTGTCACTTATACTAAACACCTAATTCCTGCCAGATGTCACCCTAGCTGCTCCTGGTCTTTGATTTTTCAACACCCTCCCTCTTGATTCATTGTCCCTGCATATGAAGAGAGGAACCAGAAGGACTTTGACTTTTTTTTTCTCAAGGTTTTGGGGTTAGAGGCAGGCAGAAGTGGGTAGAAGTCCTCCCTTTTATTTATGTCTTTTGGAAGAAATGTGTGTTCTGGCAGCCATACCTCAGGGGCCTGGTAGCAGACATGTAGAAAAGGAAGATAGGGAGGAAGTTCCTGGGGAGAGATCACTGCCCAAACAGAGCCACTGTGGTGTTTTGCAGCATAACGTACAAAGATTTAATTAAAAAATTAATTTCCTTAAGAGACAACACCCTCCTCTGCTTACCCAATGGGAGGTCAGAGTAGAGATGGCTACACCTCCAGCTTTGAGAAGTCTGTGTGGCTTGCAGAAGCACATGTCCCCTCCTCTGCCAAGTCTATCAGGAGGCTACCTCATCATGTGGCTATTTCAATCCCAGGCTGTCGGAACCCCCATTGAAGTCCTGGGCCCACGTGGGGCAGTCTGGGAACAGGGTCGGACCCATTCAAAGAATCACAGATCAACAGCCAAAAACTAATTAAGATGGAATTCTGGTCTTTGTGTTTCTGCAGGATGGGGAAGGAGGCTGTTCACACCCCGGCAACTTTTCTGATTCTTTTCTCTGAACTGCAGTCCCCAGGGCTGTGCTGGGCCTGCTGAAGTCAGCTTCCCACGACTCTTCCCTTTTGAGCACTAAGTCTTTTAGCTTGCCTTAACTAGCTCCATATTTTTCCATACAGTACTGTGTGCCATCAGAAACCCAGAAACTAGAGGCAGAGAGAGAGATTTATCAAAGGCTTGCGGTAGAAGGGGTGGGCAGGAATGGGGCATCAAAGGATCATGGTGGGCAATGTGGAGTGGGGGGCTTCAGAGGGGCAGGGTGCTGCAGGGCCCCTGGTAAGAGGTATTCAGTGCCTGGACACTAGTTACGGCTCTGATCATACCAGTATGGCCCCTACCCTCTTTGCCTCGCTGCAAGGGAAGGTGATGGGGTGGGAGGATACAGCGCGAGGGTGCAGGATGCTCAAGGCTGACTCCCAGTCCTGATCTTCTGTGTGTGTTTGGCAGACGGGCACCTCCAGGGAAGTGTAAGATACACCCTGCTCAGGTGAAGGTGAAGAGTCGTCTCATCCCCTTTGTGCCCAAGGAAAGTAAGTGTTCTCTAGTGGGAGAAGGAGCTCCTGCTACCCCTCAGGTCAGGCGGGGCCCCAGAAGGACCAAGAATGCTTCCACAGCCCCTGTACCTAGTACCGTGTCTGACACCTATTAGACCCCCAGCCAGTGTCCATGGACCTGCAAGCACAATGCATCTTGCTTGACAGATCTTTCAACCAGGTCCCAGACAGTGAAGGCAACCGTAGGAGGCTGCAGCCTCAGGCAGGATGTGGCAAGAAGAGGATAGCTGTATCAAGCAAGGGATGCTCAGAGTTCTTGGGAGGAGCACACAGAGAGGATGTCTTATCCGTAAGGGGGTGGAGCACTTTTAACCCTCTTGGTTCCGGACAGAGGGAGCCATGAGTAAACCCTGTGTTCTGAAGGCCATTCAAGGCTGTGAATGACTGCCTGGGATAGAATCTTGTAAAAGGGTAGAGGGGACTGTTCCATTGGGAACAGTGGCTTGGGATAGTAAGATTTTTTTTTGCATAACAAGAGAAGAAGTAAATCCATTTGTCTGTCCATCAGCTCACCCATTCATCCACCTTCAATCCATCAACACATCAGCCATTCATTCACTCACAAATAGTCATCCATGAACCCATCCAGTCATCGATCCACCTATCATCATCCATCTACCTACTTGTCCACCCATTCATCAATATACCTATCCACCATCCACTCATCCATTCATCTGTCAGTTCATCAATCTACTATCCATCCACTCAATCATAAATCCGTTCATCATCATCCATCTAGCCATCATCCATCCAAACTTCAATTCATCTCCCTACCCATCCATCCAAACATCAGTTCATCTACCCACCCATCATCCAATTGCTTATGAATCCATCTATCCATTCATCATCCACCTATCCATCTACCCACCAGACCACCCAGCATCCATCTGGCTATTATTCATCTATTTTGCCAGTCAGCAACCATATACATCTAATCATCCATCCATCCATTCAGCCATCCATCCAGCCACCATTCATCCAGGAAGCCATTACCACCTAGTCAGTATCCATCCATTGACCCATTCATTCCCCCCAGCTATCATCCATCCAGCAATCCATCTGTCTTCGTTAGGGTTTCTATTGCCTTGATAAAATACAATGATCAAAAGCAACAAAGGGTTTATTTCCGCTTACAACTTTCAGGTCACACTCTATCACTGAGGGAACAGTGCAGGGCAGGAACCTGGAGGCAGGAACTGATGCAAAGGCCATGGAGAACACTGCTTACTGGCTTGCTTGCTAATGGCTTGCTCAGCCTACTTTTTTATATAACTCAGGACCACTTGCCCAGGGTTGGCACCACCCACAGTGCAATGGGCCCTTGCCAATCTTTTTTGTTTTGTTTTGGCTTTTCCAGACAGGGTTTCTCTGTGCAGCCCTGACTGTACTGAGACTCATTCTGAAGCTATCACTGGCTTCCATCTTTCTGGCCTTAGTTTCCTCATCGAAAACTGAGGGCAGGAAGCAATAAGTCCCTTGCTCCTGTAAACTGTCTAGACATCTCCCTTACTGCGCCTGAATTTCGGGAACTTCCCACTAACCTGGGAACTCCTAGGAGGGCAGAGCTTGGGACTGGACACAGCTCCTGCCCGCCAACCAGGGCTTGCTGAATGACTGAAGAAGTGCCAGACAGAGCTTGAATCCTTAGAGGTCAGGGTGATCCGTCAAACCCAGCTGGCCCACCAAAAGGCACCATAATCTTAGGGTCGGAGTGGAGCCAGACCAGGCATCTTTCCTTAGGATTGGTTTTCTGGCACAGGCTGGGCTGCACGGGTGGATAGCTGAGCTAGGCTAGATTCCCTTTGACCCCAGGCCTTTCCTGTGCGCAGAGTTCATCTGGACACCAGAGAGCACACCGCGCCCCACGGCCCGAGCCCCAACTAAGGCACCCCGCCGCAAGCGCCCCACAGCTGCTCCCCCTGCACCCACCATACGTCCCACAAAGCCCGCACGGCCCACCCGACGACCAGGGGCCCGGAAGGGAGGCGGGCGACGGCGGGGACGTCCCAGCACCGCGGTCCCCGCGCCCCAGAATGGCTCCGTGCGCCTGGTACGGCCCGCCGGCCTGAGCCCAGGCCGCGGGCGCGTGGAAGTGTTCGTAGGAGGCCACTGGGGTACGGTGTGCGATGACGCTTGGGACACCAAAGCGGCCACCGTGGTGTGTCGCCAGCTGGGCTTTGCGCACGCGGTGCGAGCAGTCAAGCGCGCGGAGTTCGGAGAAGGTCGCGCGCTACCGATCTTGCTGGACGACGTGCGTTGCACGGGCAATGAGCGCAACCTGCTGGAGTGCGCGCACGCAGGCGTGGGCACGCATAACTGCAAGCACGAAGAGGACGCTGGCGTCGAGTGCAGCCACCGAGACCCGGACCTGTAGCCTGGCCTCATCTACCTGACTCTGCCACCCTGGGAGGATTGAGCCCGGAATGCCCCTTTGGTTTGTGGGCACCCCGTGCAGCGCACACCTGCCTTGGTGGAGGTTCATTTGCATATGACCTCTGTGTCTCCCTTGGGTGTGTGTGTGTGGTTTGTGGATAAGATCTCTTACCTCTCAGCACTTCTGAGAGTGAGGGCAGCTACTCTTCTGGAATAGCACTTGATGGGGGAGGCTGGCTGCCTTTACAGTGTTAGACTGAGGGAAAGGGCTAGGCCTCCCCTGCCAGGGCTGAGTGACAGGCTCCATACCAACAGGAGCGTGGTCGGAGAAACATGGTCAGTGTGAGCAGGTGACGCAGCAGTCAGAGGCACCGCAAAAAAAGATCAGGCAGCCTGAAAGCCAGAGCGAAGAATCTTATAGGGTCAGGGGGCCTTTGCCATACACCAGGAATCAGGCTGCTGAAGGGAATCAAGCATCCATGACAGAAGGTGGACTAGAGGGCCTGGAGGACCTTGAAGGCCACTTGCTGCGCTCTGCAGGCACCCTGGACAAGCTACTGGGTCCCCTCCATCCCTGAAGACTCTGACCGTCACCTATTCATGAGACAGAAGCACCTTTAAGCTTCTGTTCAACCTCTGGGCTCCAGTTGGAGATGGTGGGGTCTACTTTTATCGCCTTACTGTCTTCATCACCTCCCAGGGGATCCTCAGATACCCCCCACCCCATCTATTGGCTAAGAAGCCTTCGGACTGTCAAGACTACTCATCACGCTGTGTCAACAATTCAACTACTTGCAATCCTTCCCTCCCTCCTCGTGTCACCTGCCACACACCTGGAAACTGGGATGCAAGATGAGGGGGCAGAGCAAAAAGGGCGGGGCCTGCAGCTTCTCTCGGGCTCTGTGGGAAGAGAGTTCCTTGTTCATGGAAGAAGGCCTCACCTGTGGCTCTGTGCCAGGTGCGGATAGCTGTAACTTAGCTTCAGATAGGGGTAGAGCCAGGGAAACAAACGAGTCACCAGGCAGGGAGGACAGGATGTGGCCTGTGTCAGGCAGTTGTGGCCAGGGCTCTGTCATTCCCGCACTGGGTTCTGGTCTGAACAGGCCCGTGCCGTGTTCCAGGCAGGGGAATTGGTGCAGGCTCAGGTGTCCGCTCCTGTAGACCGCAGCTGAGCAGAGGCCTGCTGAAAGGGAGCTGGGGCTCACCCCCACCGCTCTGCCCCTCTCCACACTGGTTGTCCTCTGAAATAAATAAATAAGAAAGTTCCTGAACTGTTAAGGAAATGACAGAAAAAGAAAACATCACTTCCTGGAGCAAAGCCGTGCAGTCACAAGGCCCGAGAGCCGTGGAGCCTGTGTCCTGTGTGTCTTCACTCTGCAGTTCCAGGTCGAGGTGCAGAGTTTCTGTACAGCCTATCCTGCTTATTGATCCGAGGGAGAGGCTTGAGCGTGGATGACAGTATGCTGTGCAGGTATACTGGGTCTGTCAGGATTAGCAGAGATAGCTCTTTCAACCTTCAACTCCTAAGACACCTCTGTCCACCTTTGTTTTATTATTTTGTTGTTGTTGTTTTGGCTTCTTGAGACAGGTTTCTCTGTTTAGCCTTGGCTGTCCTGAACTTGCTCTGTAGACCAGGCTGGCCTCCAACTCACAGAGCTCTGCCTGTTTCTGCTTCCATAGTGCTGGGATTAAAGGCTTGTGCTGCCATTGCCTGGCTCTGTGGCCACCTCTTACATTAGACTAGAAGGTGCTTCCAGTCCTGTGTGGCCTGAGGACAGCCAGTCACTTAACTGCTCTGAGCCTTGTGAGAAAATGGAGGTAATAAGATTTCTGGACTTAAGGTAGCATTACAGATGTAACCGATGCGTTCCATGAATCTTCTGTAAAGAAATCTCAGTTCTGATTTGGTGACATCCCTGTCCTTCCTCAGTGCTTTCCCCATTCCTGTCCTTCCTCAGTGTCTCCCCCATCCTATCCTTCCTCAGTGTCTCCCCCATCCTGTCCTTCCTCAGTGTCTCCCCCATCCTGTCCTTCCTCAGTGTCTCCCCCATCCTGTCCTTCCTCAGTGTCTCCCCCATCCTGTTCTTCCTCAGTGTCTCCCCCATCCTGTCCTTCCTCAGTGTCTCCCCTATGCCTGTCCCATTCCCGATCTTCCTCAGTCAGTGGCTCCAGATTCACCTTTGCTGAATCTCTGACGGTTCCTGGTGAGAAACGGCACTCCATTGAGGCATGTTCTGACTAGTTTTTATGTCAACTTAACACTAGCTAGAATCATTTGAGAAGTGGGAACCTCTGTTGAGAAAATGAGTCCACCGGATTGGCATGTGGGAACGCCTGTGTATTATTTTCTTGATTGATGATTGGTGTGGAAGGATCACAGCCCACTGTGGGCGGTGCCACCACTGGGTGGGTGGTCCTAGGTGGTGTAAGAAAGTAGGTGGAGCAAACCATGGGGGAGCAAGCCAACAAGCAGCGCTCCTCCATGGCCTCTACATCAGTTCTTGCTTCCAGGCTCCTGCTTTGCGTTCTTGCTCTGACTTCCCTGGATGAAGGACTACAAGATGTAAGCTTCAATAAACCCTTTTCTCCCTGAGTTGCTTTTGGTCATGGTGTTTTATCTTAGCAATAGAAACCCTAAGACAGGGAGCATCTACAGTGCTAGTTTGCAGGAACACCACATCTTGTCAGGGCCCCATCTTGCCTCTGACTCAGGCCTAGGTTTTGTTACTTGAGTTCCTCTGTGATGGGAATGCGGTGACCTAAGGTCCGTGCGCTGGGGTTGCTGTCTGGGTTCCACCGTCCAATGGAAGGATGTGGCCCATGGAGGCAATTCAGTTTCCAGAGGCCATGTTAAAACAGCAAAATATTTTTTATTCTTTAATTAAAAAATTTTTTTATCAGCTGGGCGGTTGTGGTTCATGTCTTTAATCCCAGCACTTAGAAGGCAGAGTCTGCATGGTCTACAGAGTGAGTTCCAGGGCAGCCAGGGCTACACAAACCCTCAAAACAAAGAGCAAACAAACAAAAAACCCCACAAAAATATTTTATGTGTGTTGGTGTTTTGCATGCATGTAAGTCTGTGCACCATGCTTGTGCCTCGTTTCTGCTGAGGCCAGAAGAGGGCATCGGGTTCCCTGGAGCTGGAGTTATGGGTGGTTATGAGCCACCATGTGGGTGCTGGGAATCAAACCTGTATCATCCAGAAGGGCATTCAGTGCTTTTAGCTGCCGAGCCATCTCTCCAGCCCCTCTTCATTTCGAAATATTTTATTTAATCCTACATATCCAAAATATTTTAACAGGTAGCCAATATAAAATACTAGGGCTGGAGAAATGGCTTTATTGGTAGCGTCTTATAAACTGGAAAACCTGCGTTTGACCCCCAGAACCCGTGTAAATATACATGGGCACTCATACACACATACATACTTAAATACTAATGACTTAAGAATAACTTCTTTTTTTAAAGATTTTTTTTTATTAATTATGTATACAGCATCTGTCTGCATGTATTCCTGTAGGCCAGAAGAGGGCACCAGATCTCATTATAGACGGTTGTGAGCCACCATGTGGTTGCTGGGAATTGAACTCAGTACCTCTGGACGAACAGTTAGCGCTCTTAATCTCTGAGCCATCTCTCAGCCCCAAGAATAACTTCTAAAGGGCTTGGCATGGTGGCATACACTTGAAATTCCAGCAATGGTGAGATGGAAGTTGGAGACTGGCAAAACCCTTGGTAGCTCAATGACCAGCTAGCCTAGGCTACTTGATAAAGTTCCAGGTCAATGAGGAAGCTTGTCCCGGAAAATGAGATGAGGTGAGAATGGATAGCTAAGCCTGTCTCCTTGATCTCCAAATGTGTGGGCACACAAAAAAGGTATTTGTGACTTAAAAGCAACTTCAGCCAGACGGGAAAGGTGACTCAGCAGTTAAGAGTTCTTACTGCACAAGGACTGTGGTTAGATCCCAGCAACCACTCAACACGCCAGGCATACTGTTCATACCTATAACCCAGCTCTAAGGGGGAAGAGAGACAAGCCAGGTATCCTGTTCATACCTGTGACCCAGCTCCAAGGGGGAACAGAGGCAGGATTGTTGGTGATTGCTGGCTTATAGCAGGCTTTCTTTTGGGCCCCCAATCCGCTCCCAAATCATGACACCAAGACTTTAATAGTTATGAATGCTCGGCCTTAGCTTAGGCTCCTTTCTTGCCAGCTCTTATAACTTCATTTAACCCGTTTTTCTTCATCTATGTTTTGCCTTGGGGCTTTTTACCTTTCTTTCTTTCTTTCTTTCTTTCTTTCTTTCTTTCTGTCTTTCTGTCTTTCTTTCTTTCTTTCTGTCTGTCTTTCTGTATGCTCTACTCTCTGGCTGGCTGCTGCCTGGCTGGCCCTGAGCTCTTCCCTCTTTCTCCATTGTTCTCTCCTCCCATTCTCTCCTAGATTCTTCCTCTAACTTATTCTCTCTGCCTGCCAGCTCCACCTATCCCTCTACTGCTTAGCTATTGGCTGTTTGGTTTTTTATTAGACCAATCAGGTGCCTTAGGCAGGCAAAGCAGCACATCATACAATGTTAAGTAAGTGCAGCATAAACAAATGCAGCACATCTTTACATACTTGAAGTAATATTCTAGCCTAGCTGAGAATATGTGAGTCCCAGTTTCATGGAGGAACTGTGTCCAAGGAATAGGGATGAGTGATAGAGGACACCTGACACCCTTTCCTGTCACACACACAGACACACACACACAGACAGACACACACATGCGCGCGCACACACACACTCACACATGAACGCACAAATTCTGGCTATTAAATTTCTGAAATCTGGTATGTATTTTACACATATGCCTATCCCAAGTTGGACTGTGACTCTTTCAATTGATAATCTCATCTATCCTGTGGCTACCTTATTGGGTGGTATTAGTGTAGACCCCAGGGAAGGGCCAGGTGGCAGGCAGTGTAACCTAGAGTCTTAGTGAAGCAGCCCCCCAACTAATTAGAGAGTAAGGAGCCTCAGATGGGGATGGAGGCACAGGAACAGAGTGGACAGGGTCACCACTGACACACCCTAACCAGGAACAGGGGGAGAAATGGTGGGGTGAGCCGGCTCTGCTGAGCCAGAAGTCCCAAGTGTTGCCTGATGTGCTTAGCTTTTCCCGTGTGCACGGGCTCAGAGTGCTCACAGCCCATCAGAGTCTGGTCTTGCTTCCAGGGAGTCTCTGTTCAGTGTCCAGACAGACAAGGCAACAAGAAGTTAGCTTCACACAGCTTGGGAGGTCTTCTAAGCTCAGAGTGGGGCTACATAAACGGCCACTTAAGGTTACCATGCATACTCTCTGCCCCCCCCCCCACACTATTGGAGCGTGAACCCAGGACCTTGCATTGTATATTTACAGACAAGCACTTTACCACTACCGAGATTTCTCACCCTTTTTAAAGTCTTAACACAGATTCTTAAGCTCCCCAGGCTGGCCTTGAACTCTCAAGGCCTAGTTTTTTTGTTTTTTTTTTAATTGAGACACTCCATGTAGTCCTGGCTGTCTATGTAGCCCTGGCCTGCTCTGCTTTCTCATTGCTGAGATCAAAGAGTGTGTCACCGTGCCTACCTAGCCTTGAACTTTTGATCCTCACCACAATTTTTTCTGTCTAGTTTCAACTCACCTGAAAGCATGCAAGAAGTCAACACCTTCTTCGAAGCCTCATTCTCTCCCTCCACATCGCCTCTCCCTCCACATTTCTCCCCCTCCTCCCCCTGCTCCCCTACACACAATCCCGGAGCTTTCCAAATGGCTAAACCAGATTGGCTGACCTTCCTCTGCCCCCAAGCAGGGGCCATCCGAGGTCCCATTTGCGCACCTGCGACTGCCTCTCGCTACCACACGGGGGCGCAGTGGCAAGCCACGTCCCCCGGAGCTCTTCGACCCAGATCGGGTTTGGACGCTTGGCTTCTGGACCTGCACAGGCTGCGGTGGCCTCTCCAGCCCGAAATCTTCGGTACTGAGCACAGCTTCTAAAGCTGTCACCTCTGTCATGTCTCTCCTGGGGTCTGGCCCTGCTATACTTGGAAATGTGGGTACACAGCTCTCTCCTGTTTTCCAGTCTTCAAATCCCTCCAGTACCTACCCAAGGCGGAAATCCAGCTGCTTTTGAGGTCTTCAGAACCCCCACTCCCCAGCCCCTAGGCTCTTTATCTTGTCTAGGAGAGTGCACATCTGGACTTCCCATCCACTGCAGGCTACATTGAGCCCCCCACTCCCCCTCCCCCCGTCAGAGGGGAATTAAAACTCGGAAGTGAGACGGAGGCGCGCTCGGCGCTCACAATCGATGAAAAGGTGGAGCACACACCAGCACACTTCTATGGACCATTACCCACAGTCAGGATCAGGGGTTCTCCGGGTCTGGGGACTCCTGCATCCCGCCTCCGGGCAGACGCAGGCGCACGGTGGGCACACGGCTTGCACTGGCCCGCAGTGGAGGCGCAGAGCAAGGACGTTTAGGGATGACCAACTTTGTTGCGCTGCGGTTCCAGGGAGAGGTTTGGGAACAGTCAGCGTACGACGGGGACTGGATGGCTGGGGTAGGGTTTCCAGAAGGTTTGCGCGAGAAACGAAGAGGCCTGGAACGCACGCGGAGAGGCATTTGGAGGTGCCAAAGGGGCGGAGCCAGCGGGCTGGATTTGCGCCGCCGCCTGGGCAGCGTGCGCCCAGGAAGCGAAGTTGCCAGGACAACGCGTTCTGGGCGGGGCCAACTTCGAGGCGGAGCCTGAGTCTAAGGGAGGTGGTAAGGGGCGTGGCCTTGAAGTCTGAGGTTGTGATTGGTGAATACTTCCTGCTCTGGGCGGGAACGGCGTGGCGGCTGGGGCCGGGCCTCGAAGAGGGCGTGGCTGTTCGGGGGCGGGTTCCGCGAGCTGAAGCCGGAGGCGGAGACGTGGTTGGCGGGTCCTCGTGCCTGGGGCGGGGTCGAGCCTGCGGGGGCGGAGCCGAGCGGCGGGGGCGGTGCTGGCGAGCGCGGGGCCTGGGGCCGAGGCGGCGCGCGGCGCTGACAGCAAGTCGGTCGCGGCCTCCGGCCCCCTCGGCACCCGGCGCCGACCCGGCCGGGCCCGGAGCCATGAGCCCGGGGCTGCTGCTCCTCGGCAGCGCCGTCCTGCTCGCCTTCGGCCTCTGCTGCACCTTCGTGCATCGCGCTCGCAGCCGCTATGAGCACATCCCCGGGCCGCCGCGGCCCAGGTGAGCGGGGGGTGGGGGTGGGGGCCTGGCTGGGATGCTCGATCCGGGGGGTAGACTAGGGTCTAGTCCGAGCCCGCGTCCGGGCCGGGGGTCCAGTCTCGCCGTGTACGCGCGGCCAGCTCGGAGACGCAGGCCCGGAGAGGGGCGCTAACTATTCTTAGTAACAAATTACTCACAGCCGCAGCAGCTGCTGGGCGCCCACCGCGCTTGGCTGGGCCGCACAAATGTGACGGCAGCGACAGTCCTGTCAGGTAGGCGCTGCTGTGACCCCATCGTTCAGACCTGGAGACTGAGGTGCGCAGAGGCGAAGTCACCTGCCCAAGGTCACACAGTTGGTAAGCCTTGATTTAAACCCAGGTCAGCCTGCTTTCAAAGTGGGTACTGCTAACTTTGGGACTTGGACAGGGCCACTTGTCCAAGTACAGAGCACTGTACTTTCGTCACATTTCCCTGTGTCTTTGTTTCTGTCCTGGGACATTTCATTTGTCCTCAGAATTTCCATTCTTGGCCCTCACCCAGTTTACCAGTGGCCCCCATTCAAAGCTAACCCTTCTTTTCTTTTCTTTTTTTCTTTCTTGAGACAAAATCTCTCTACATGGCCCTGGCTGCCCTGGAACTCACTATGTAGACCAGACTGGCCTCAAATTCACAGAGAGATCCCTCTGCCTCTGCCTCCCAAGTGCTGGGATTAAAGGCGTGCACCACCATGTCAGGTGAAAGCTTTCTGAAGGGTAGAATCACTGTGTTGTGGCAGTGACCCAAGGACTTCCCATCACTTTAGAACTCAAAAATCCAATCCCACATGAAGCATACTGCAAAGCTAGCAAGGCCCCTGCTGAGTTCACAGTCCCACACGATACCTGTCCCCTCTTGTCCCTTTTGTCCCAGCTTGCCTGTCCCCTACATCCCTCCACTGGATCTTTCTAGTCTCTTTCTCGGGCTTGTGGAGGCTATCTTCTTGATCTCACATTAAACAGGCTGTCTCCAGTCACTCTGTGTGAAGTCTGCCCAGCCCTGGGTGACTTACAAGGGCCATTATCCCTTAAGTTCCCTTCTTCCTACCTGTTGACTGTCCCCATCCCAGAATGTGAGCCCCAGGAGGGCAGAGATGCTGTGTTTGCTTGTGTATCCCCAGTGCCTGGCATGTTGCACTATTCAATAAATATTTGTTGAGTAAACAAACAATGGTATTAGACACACTTTTTTAAGACCTCTGGACATGAACATTCTGGAAGGTACCATCTCCAGTCATGGCTGCCTGAATTCCAGCTCTGGACTCAAGATTAACCCCTGTGGCTGGTGACATAGGGAGACAACTTTTCTCTTCCCTTGGCTCTCTGCCCTCCCTGTGCCCTCCTTCTGACCTGGGGGGGGGTCTCCCTGGGACCCCTGTGCCTTGCTTAATCAATACTTATGCATTCTACCCCACCTAAATAGGCCTTCCCCTGGCCAACATGGCTTGACTGGAATGCTAACCCCTTAGGGAAGGGGCCTTTTGTTGGACCTCTGGATGTATTATAGTCATCTCATAGATCTGGAAGTCACTGTGCCATCTCTTGCTAAGTGTCTGTCTCATTCATGTGGCATCCCGAACGTCTTCTCTCCCAGCAGCATCTGGTGCACGCACATGGTTCAGAGCTGGATGCAGAATCTCCAGGTTTTGCTACACACGACTGTTCTGTTTCCAAGCCATCCACATCCACTCTCAGAAGCAAATAAGCTTCTGTTTTTCTTACAGTCTCTTCTCCTAAACTCAGGGGCTTCAGGGCTCTCAGAACTGGTGGTCCAGAGAAGGCAGAAGTAAACTCTAGCCCCTCTCTCTTAAAACAAACAAACAAGCAAAACAAAAGCAAAAACAAAAAAACCCAAATATGATACAATGTGCATACTTTAAAATCTAGCCTTTGAAAGTGTTTAGCTGAGCCTCAGAGTTACATAACCATCATCAGTAATTCTGGAACATTTCTTTCACCCCCAAGAAGAAATCCTGTATCCGTTGTCTAGCATGCCCTATCTGCCTGCCCCAGCATCCGTACCACTGGTCTGCATCTGTCTCCGTGGATGGCCTGTACTAGACACTTCACGGGAATGGAGTTATACAATCTGGAACCTTTTCTGTCTGCCTTCTTTCACTTAGCACAATTTCAAGGGTCGTCTCTGGAGCAATATGTGTCTGTCTTAGTTTGCTTCTATTGCTGTGATTAAAGAAAAAAAATGACCAAAAGCAATTTTGGGAGAAAGAGGTTCACTTCACCTTGCAGGCTACAGTCCATCGCCGGAGGAAATCAAGGCAGGAGCCTGAGAGCAGGGATCTGGAAGCAAGGACTTGGAGGCAGGAACTGAAGCAGAGACCATGGAGGAACATTGCCTACTGCCATGCTCCCCATGGCTCACTCAACCTGATTTCTTTACAGCCCACACAGGATGGCATCACCCACAGTGGGTTGGGTCCTTTCCCTATCAATCCCTAATGTCCCCCAAACTTGCCTATAGGCCACTATGATAGAGACATTTTTTCAACTGAGGTTTCTTCTTCTCAGATGACCCTAGCTTGTGTTAAGTTGCAGAAACAAACACAAATCCTAACCCAAACAATCTGTATTTCTCTGTTTCTGTTGTCTTTCTCTCCATCTCTTACACCAGAATCTACCTGGGACTTGCAGGTGTGTTGAGGGTGGAGCAGTATGAGGAGACTGGCCATAACCGGATTCGACTCTTTAGTAGGTGAACTGAACAATGCAGAGTTCAAAGATCTTGGATTTAAACTGGATTGGTGGTCAAATATAAAACTAAATGAAAGTTCTGGAATGTCTTCCAGCACAAACAAGAGGCTCTGGCATTTAAAGCCTGCTCATACCGTGGTTGATAGGAAACCTGCGTGACAGCGTCTGCCCTTTGGTGTTCCAGAGCTCTGCCAGCTTGCAAGCAAGGAGCTTTTTGTGTGCAAGAGGCAGCTGCTGCACCCCCACCCTGCCCTCCATCCTCCTTACTCTGCAGGAGGCCCTCCCGCAGTGTGCCTTCTCTGCTTTAAGTACAGCATCCCACTGCCCTGGTCTGTGTAATCACTGAAGACTGAAGCCCAGCATCCCGACTCTCTACAAACGCTTCCTGCATCTTTATTTCTCTGCGGTAGTCATCAGCCCCTGCTTGCCTGGTCCTGTTCAGTGGGTGTGACTTGATGACGAAAGGTCTTCTTTAACCTAGTTTTTATTAATTTTTGGATAGATGTCTTGACATTGTTTCCTGGATGGTCTGGTGGAGAATTTGTTAGTCTTTTCTTTCCACTCAGAATTGCTGGCTCATGCGTTGGCTAGGATGAGGACTATTCAACAAAGCACATACAGGACTTAGTCATGGGAGACTGTCACTCCTGGTCCTGTTATGTGGTACCATCCAATGCACCTTGAGTTTACAGCTGAGCATTAGGTACTTCTGGTACAAGACCCAAACATGGCTCTTACCTTCACACATTTGTGGTAGATAGCTTGCTCCTAGCCACTGTAGTGATATCCCTTTGGTGACCTCACAGTGGGCCCTCCAGTTGGGTACTGCTCTTTTTCTGCCCAAATCCATAGAATCTTTGGATACTCACCTGACCAGTCACTCTTATGGGGAAAACATTTTGCTGGGAAGTGTTGCCCTACCCTGCCTGCCCTGCCTGCTCTACCTGCCTTCCTGCCTGCCCACCCTGCCTGCCTTCCTTGCCTTCCCTGCCTTCCCTGCCCTCCCTGCCCTTCCTGCCCTTCCTGCCTGCCTGCCTGCCCTGCCTGCCGGCTTTCCTGCCTGCCCACCCTGCCCTGCCTGCCCTGACTGTCCTTCCTGCCCTGCATGCCCTATGCAATCTGTCACCAGGGCTAAGACAAGTAGCTTCTGTCTGTGTGGAGTCCCAGTGGTCACCTAGACAATCTTAACCTGCTTGTTTTTAGAGCCAGGTCTTCCTGCTTGTTTTCTCCCTTGCGCCCCCTGCTGGAGCCAGAAGGAACAACAGCCTTCAGATTCCCTCTTTTGCCTGGCCTTCCCAGGCTGCAGTTGACCTAGGTGTAGATTTTGGGGTCAGGCAGGCCCAGGAGGAGAAAGAGGACCCAGACTCACAGAGGTGACTTGAGAACACCATCCCCAAGTATGCATAGTTTTAGGAGTGACGAGTAGATGGTTCTGGAAATGCAGCTCCATAGTATGTGATGTCGAAGGTTCACCTTTCTCCAAGGCCCCTGACTTGGCAGTGACCTCAGTCGCCCTACACTTCCTGCCCTAGTACATTCACCCACCCCCTCTCCAGGCAACTTTCTTGCTCTCCTGCCTTCCCTCAGCCCTGATGCCGCCCCCTCCAATCGCATGCTCAGTTTTTATTCTCACCTCCTACTTCCTCCGGCAAATAGAGTAACTGGGTGGAAATTCCTGTCCTGACCTCTGTTGCCCACCCCTGCCCCATGGCCAATGGGCAGCTTCCAGCTGCTCTTGCGAGTGACCACTGATGTTTTGACCAAGGCCAGCCTGTTCCCCCTCCCCCGTTCAGCGGCCCTTCCAGCGGCACCTCCTACTGCCTACACCACCGGCTTTCTTCTGTATCTCCCCCATCTTTATATAATGTGCTGCACCGATCTCTGCCACGAGAAAACCTGTCTCTCCACCCTCTTGTCGCCCCCAGTTTGTTCCCCCTAAAGCACACTCTCTAGCAGACCCTGCCTGTGGGTCCCCGGCTCTCTAGCACTGATTCGAACTCACTCCTGTCTAGTTTGGGCCCCTGCCTCTCTACCCATGTTGCAGAAGCCAAAGCCAGCTCCAGGAGCCCAACCCTAACTCCCACCCCTGCCCCTGCAGAGTGGGGTACTTTCTCTGCTCACTTCACTCTGCTTCTTCCTACCTGGTGGCATCTGCTCAGTCTCGGTCACTTGTTTTCTGTCTCCATGCATCCCTGTGGCTTCATCTGCTTACTGGCTGGAACATCAACTTCCTGTGAACCCTCCACCCTGAGTTTAGCATGGAGTCTCGTCTGAACTCCAGGTGTTAGCTCTGAGTCCCTTTCCTCTACGGTAGTGGTTCTCAGCCCTCCTAATGCTGCGACCTTCAACACAGTTCCTCATGTTGTAGCGACCCCCCCAACCATAAAGTTATGTGCTACTTTGTAACTGTAACTTTGCTATGGTTATGAATCATAATGTAAACAATCTGATTTGCAACCCCTGTGGGGCTGTGGCCCACAGGTTGAATCCATTGCTGTAAGCCCTTCTTTCTTGGGCTGTTGACTGGCACAGACTAGCAGGTCCACAGCCATGCTTCTGACTTCATCTGCCTGTCTCAAGTTGTTGGTTCTGGGACAAGAAAGGAAAAGAAAGTAGCTCATGGGTCAGGTCCTCTCTATGGAGGATGCTCATAGAGAAAGGAGCTAAGCCAAAAAAGTGAGGAACCTCTGGGAAACATAGGCACAACTTTCCTTGCAACTCTTGGTGCTTGTGTTCAGTACATGTCCCACAGATGTCCCATTGTCTGAGGAAGCAGGGTCACTGATGGGTCCTGCTCCTCTTATAGACAGGCCCTGAGAAGGCCCTGGCACAATTGTAGAGCAGCTATGATGCCTCTCAGCCCATAGGCATGGCTCATCACCTGAGGAAATGGTGGATTCCCTCATTGGCTAATTGTCCAGGCCGAAGGTCTCTGTCTCACTCAGGTCCTCTCACTGACCCGCACCTCTGTACCTGGGCTCTGTCTCTATCTCTCTCTGGCGCTGCCCTGGTATGCTGCTCTTTACCTTTCAACCCCTCTGGCTGCTAGTGCCTCTGATTTTGTCTGGGCCTTGACCTGCCCTCACTTCCAGTGTGGCTATAAAGGATTCATTTACGACCACTTCAGACCCCTCTATCTGCTTTGCTCGAAACCCACCAGTGACCCACACTCCACCAGGGTCAAAGTCCATAATGTCCACCAGTGTCTGCCCTCCCACCTTAGTGATGCCATCTTCCAGCATTCTGCTTTAGTGTGTGCATCTCCTTGCTGTCCAAGCGTGTACTACCTCAGGGCCATTGTACCTGCTGTTCCCATTGCCTGGAGTGGTCTTCTCTCCTATATCCATGTGACCAAATCTCTCACAGCTTCTGTGTCTCAACTCACAAGCCACCTTGATGTGTGTGTGTGTGTGCAGGTGTATGTATGCATGTGTGCACACATGTGCTGTGCGTCATTTGTGTGTAGTGTATGCAGGTGTGTGCATATAGAGACCAGGGATGTCAGAAGTCTTCTTCAGCCACTTTATACCTTTCCCTTTTCTTTTTCTTTCCTTCTTTAAAGACAAAGTTTCTCTGTGTAGCCCTGGCTGTCCTGGGACTCGCTCTGTAGACTAGGCTGGCCTCGAACTCACAGTGATCCGCCTTCCTCTGCCTCTTGAGTGCTGGGATTAAAGGTGTGCACCACCACTGCCTGGCTTATACCTTATTTCTTGAGGCAAGGTCTCTCACTAACCTAGATCTTGCCAGTCTGGCTACACTAGTAGCCAGTGAGCTCCATCTCGTCCTCTTCAGCATGGAGACTGCAGGGTGTTGCCCACCATGCCTCACCTTTTCCTCATGCGCGCATGGCGATCTCTTTAGCAGCTGGGTTCTCTCTCAGTGACCCTGTAAAGGGGATGTACCTTCTCTGTATTAAATGTCACCCCACCTGTCTCTGTGGCTCTGCTGCTCTATTTATCTACCACCCCATCTGGAATCTCTCGCCTCTCCATACCACCCCGAGTCCTGGGGCTGCAGATATGCACCACCTCCCCTAGTTAATGTGATTCCTGAATTCCGTGGAACCCATGCGTGCTAGGCAAGCACCCTGCCAACCAAGTCACATCCCCAGCCTGGTTTCTTTTCTGTATCGCCGAGTCTCTGGCATCCTATTTTAGTATATGTGCTGCCAAGTGAGCACTCTCTGGCATGATAGATTTACTTTCTTTTGGTCTCTTCCTGGGTTCTATGACCTAGACTTCTCCAACTGTAATGTCACTGCAACTCATCCAAAAGGCCACAGTGGCAAAGAGCAATAAATCACACCTTGTGTGCGTCAAGGTGACAAGCAGCTGTGCTTAGGATCTGTTCCACACACTGAAGACGACATATCGTCCCCTGAAGGGAAGCCATGGGTTCATCCTGGTGCCTGCTGTACATTTCAGGCAAATGGCCTCCCCACGGCTGTTTCTACCCCACCTGTAAACAATGGCGATAATGGTTATGGTGGTGTGTAACCTGGCCAGGTGATGTTCAGGACCATGGATAAGGCTTAGTGTGGGGCCTGGTACGCAGTGAATATCCCATAAGTGTCAAAGGCCACTGAGTCCTTCCCCAATGCCAGCCTTGGACCTCTCACAAAGGGGACAGAAGTAAGACTGCTCTCTAAGAAAGCCTTTGGTACCCACTGCACCAGGCTTTGCACCACTGGGCACCTTGG
>NC_022009.1:43717976-43772581 GCF_000317375.1 Microtus ochrogaster
CGCCAGGCCTGATGTCCCCCTTTCTTCTAGCTTCCTTCTTGGACATCTCCCCTATTTTTGGAAAAAGGACGAAGCTTGTGGCCGTGTGCTCCAAGATGTGTTTTTGGATTGGTGAGTTCCAACTTGCTCTTGTTCTTACCCTGCATCTCTCAGTGGGAACCCCACTTTGTCTAACCCACCACAGAAACTCCCAGGCTACCTACCGTGCCCCGACTCACTCCCAGTTCGTACCCCAGGTCAGTTTTTCCCAGCTGGGCACTCCCAGCCCCTGACCTTCCCCAGGGCACACCTGCCTCGGCAGCATCCCTGAGCACAGAGGCAGATGAGGCAATGTGAAGCCAAGACTTTTGTTGAACAACTGAAGAACCTTAGAACAGCTGTTAGACTCTCTAAGCCTCTGGTGAATTATTGTTTGAGGGGTTATTGTCTATCTTTCAAAGCACTTCTTAATCACATGATATTGCTTAATTCCTGGCACAAGCTTTTGTGGGCAGAGGAGGGTATTTCACCTCTCCTTTCGTGGTGTGAAAAGTGAGGTTAAGGGAGTCTTGACATAGCAATGAGTTAACAACAGAGAAGAGACACATGCATCGCACCAAGCCTCCTGGGCCCCAGAAGAAGCTCTTGCAACTAGGGCTGAGTGTCTCTTGAAATGCGATGTTTCTGCTCCTCCTGACAGTGGGGACTGGCTGAGCCAGGGTTGATGGTATTCAGGCCTGGGGAGTTGACATTCACTTTGGTTCCCAGGGCAAAGAAGTATGGTCCTGTTGTGAGAGTCAATGTCTTCCACAAAACCTCAGTCATCGTCACGAGTCCTGAATCAGTCAAGGTAGGACATGGCTCCCTTGTGCTGTCCTTCCCTTTCCCTGGTTTGCGGGTGACAGTGGGCTCTAGGAACCAATATTGCCCTTCTAGCCAACCTTGTGTGAGTCCTCTCCAAGCACTGATGTATTATTACAGGCTTCTCTGTGTACTCCAACCACACGATAAGTTTAATCTCCCCAGAGATGGCCATGGCCATATTGGTGCAAGGGCAGGTGCAGGCACCCACCTCCTACACAAGAGAACTCAGATATGACC
This sequence comes from Microtus ochrogaster, assembly GCF_000317375.1. Taxonomy (NCBI): domain Eukaryota; kingdom Metazoa; phylum Chordata; class Mammalia; order Rodentia; family Cricetidae; genus Microtus; species Microtus ochrogaster. The sequence goes on from NC_022009.1 coordinate 43,719,057, forward strand.
TGGGGCAAGTGGCCTCATTTTTCTGGGCCCCAGTTTGCTTCTTCACCTGTACAACAGTCTCTCACAAGATGGCTTAAGAACTGGACTGGATTGATATGTGCGAGCCCTCTAATCCATGTCTGGCACACAGCAACGCCTCAGTAGATGGCGCTGTTCCCATAGCGGACTTGTGAGTGTGGCTCTCCGCATGCAGGGTGGCTGTGGTGACCCTGAGAGAGACAAAGTACAATTCAGTGTGTGTGTGTGTGTGTGTTTAAGATTTGTTTTTAACTACGTGTGTATTTGTGCATCTCTATATGGGTCTGTACATGTGAGTGCAGATGCCTATAGAACCCAGAAAAGGGCTTGTATCCTCTGGAGCTGGAGTAAAGGTAGTTGTGAGCTACCTGACTCAGGTGCTGGGAATTGAACTCAGGTTGTTGGTGAGAACAGTAAGTGCTCTTAACCTCTGAGCCATCTTTCCAGCGCAGTATTAGTGGGTTTCATTTTGTATCGCTCTGGTAATGCTGGTAATAAAGCTCAAGGCCTGGGTCCTACAAGGGCACCACCACTGAGCTCAACCCAAACCCCAAACTAGAACTTCATGGACACATCAGGGGACAGATTGGACAACCATGGCATCAAGAACAAAGATAAAATTACTTAAAAATACAAATTTCTCTGGTGTGGTGGTGCGCTCCTCTAATCCCAGCACTCTGGAGACAGAGGCAGGAGATCTGTATGAGTTTAAGGCCAGCCTGGCCTACATTGTGAGCACCAGGTCAGCTGAGCTACAGAGTGAGACCCTGTCTCAAAAAAACTTCTTTTTTATTCGTTGTTTCGCTTTGTTACAGGATGCTAAACTCCATCCTTGCAGACGAGTCTGGTCCATTCCAGCCTTGACTGAGGGTCTGTAGTGAAGGCTAGAACAGACCTGACTCTGGGCTGAGGCAGCCCCTCTGTAAAGGGAAGAGCCACTCTGTCCTCTGCTGAAGCTTGTGTCTGAGGTTGGTGTGCTCTGGGCCAGGCAACCTCAGCCACCTGTTGTGTGTGTGAGCCCCGAAACCCTCAAAGCCGATGGCTGCCCATTCATTCTGTCAGCTCAGGTTTCGCAGTGTCACCGTGTGTGCGCACGTGCGTGTTCACGAAGCAGCATGCAGCCCTCAGGAGCTCTTTCCACACACAGCTCCGCTTCAGAGTGCTGGCCTCAAACTGCCAGCCTCCTGTGGCCTGCCTGGAGCCTAACCTCTGACTGTTCCACTTAGCAGGCTGCTGGGCTGTATCTGGGGCTCCTTTAGTGCCTTCGTCCTGGAATTGGCTGGGTGGAGAGCTAGGATGGCCCTCAGTCACCGTGCCCGTCCTTGCCTTACTTTTCTGTCCTTCTGCTCCACAATCCCGCATTGCTTGTCAGAGCATCTGAAAATATGCACTTTATACATTTCCTTTTGCCAACTTTTCTGGTTATTTGCAGCAGTAAGTCCCTAGCTGTTACTGCCTCACCTGTGACATTAGTAGAGGTGACCAGAGGAAGAGGTAAGGTGTGGGGGTTTCCCTGTGTATGTCTTCCACCCCCAAAGCTCAGCTCAAGAGTCAGTCATGGATCCTCAGCCTCTGGGACAGCAGGCTGTGGGAGATCCTGGGGGTGACATCTCCATGGTGGGGACTCTAGTTTAGTGGAGGAGGGCACACAGATGTGGAGGACCTTTGAGAGGAGTAGGAAGGTGACATTTGCTGGCATGGTCTTGGCCAGGTGGGTGATGACAGAGCTTGAATTATAAACTGAAGTGTGTGGGGTGGGACTGAGGTCTCTGGGTTGGGTGAGAGACTCTGACGTCTCTCATGGTACAAAGTCAGCCACCTCTGGGGATTCCTGTTAACTGAAAGCTTGGTGTGAGACCCTGGGGCGGAGTCCACAGAAGCTAGTAGCCCTGGAAACTTAGTCTCTGACTGGGCCCTGTGGACTCCACTGCCCGCCCCACTTCACACATCACAGCTGGAGTGTACCTTAGAACCCAGAGTTCTCTCCATTCACCTGGCTGCAGATTGCCTGGTTCACCTGTACCCACCCAAACATTACCTTTCTTCAAGCTTTTGTTGTTTTGGTTTTTTGACAGAGTCTAACATAGCACAGGCTGGCTTCAAACTCACTATGAGGCCAAGGATGATCTTGAACTGCTGACTGTCCTGCCTCCACCTCGTGTGCTGGCATTATAGGTGTCCACCACCATCCCCTGGGCACTGCGGATCCCAGGCTTTGTGCTCACCGGGCAAGCACTCTAATTCAGCGGCATCCCAAGTCCTGTGTGCTAGTTTCCAATCTCTGTTTTTCCATCTGTGCGTAAGGTGAACATAAAACAGCTTGTGTATCTGAGGGTCGGTGGAGTAGGAAGTGAACTGCAGGATGTTGGCGTGTCCTTGGCATTTATTGAGTGCTTGCTGTGTACCAGGCACCGTTTTCAGCTCTTTTGCTACAGAGCTAACTTACTCCCCACTACAACCTGGACCAGGCAGGCACCTTTCACCATCATCCTCAGACAGGACCAACCCATCCAGGGTGGTGGCGTTAGCAAATATGGAGCAGGATGCTGAGCCCAGCCCAAGCCATTTTCACTGGGCCCCACTGCCCATGAGGCTGTTGGGTAACATCAATATTGATGCCACATAGCTCTTGAGAGGCAAGTTTTCCCTTCTCCCAGAAAGTCCTTCTTCCTCTGAGGCTGGCTTGGGGCTGATGACAGAGCATGTATTCTGAGGGTCTCTCCTATGTGTCAAAGGCTTCACCAGTGTGGGCCTCTTTCACATTGCTTTGGAAGGCATGGTATAAGGTCCCATGCCCACTCCAGCTGTGATCACAGCACAAGTCCCAGCATCTCTGGACCCCTCTCTATATCCCTCTACAACTGCTCTCTTAAAGACAGTTAAAAGCTCCTGGGTGTGTGACAGTCTACTAGGCCATGTATTTGTTGCGTTCCCTTTGGGGCCGGGGCAGAGCTGGTGTCAGCATGCTGTTGAGGGCAGCCTCTCATGGACTGTGTTGTTTTGGGGGGATATTTAGAAGTTCCTGATGTCCACCAAGTACAACAAGGACTCCAAGATGTACCGGGCGATTCAGACTGTGTTTGGGGAGAGGTAAGGACCCTAGGATCCACCGGGAGCTACACGCACGATGACTACCCTGTGCATGGCCACCCCGCTCTTGTCATTGGCATTAATGCCTTTTCCCCTCTGGGGACAGACGGTAGCATGGGAGTTTATTGATGCTGGGACACAGGGTCACCTTGCTCATTTCTTTATTTAGATTGATCTGTAAAAATGGCAGGTTTGTAGGATGTCAATGATGTTTTGAAACACACATCACACTTCCTTTTCATTGTGCTAAATGGACTCCCTCACCCACACTGACACCGTGAACTGGCTCCATCCACAGTGTGAGGAGCCATCACCTCACAGGTGACCCCGTGCCCACCTTCCTTCTGGCACCCAATTCCTGTCTCTTGCAGACTGTTTGGCCAGGGCTTGGTGTCTGAATGTGACTATGGGCGCTGGTACAAGCAGAGGAGAGTCATGGACTTGGCCTTCAGCCGCAGGTGAGCATGCTGGGAGGGGGCCCTGCTTGGCTAGGGGTAATGCTGGCTGGAGAGGGCTCTTTGGTGGGGAGACCTCATTTAGGAGCTTCACCCAGCTGAAGAGATGTTTGGGGACACCAGAGGTGCGAAGGGATAGCTGAGACAGGCCCCCATATGGCTAGCTGGGGAACAAGGGCTGCGTGACCCCAACAGCCAGAGGTGGGGACAAGGGTGGAGTCCCTGCTAGCCAAAACAAACCCACCCAGACTCTGGGTTTCTTATTTTATTGAACTTTTAATAAAATTCTTGATGATATTTTTGAAAATAGCTCTTTTATTGAGTTGTACATCACATTCCATATACTGAAATATATCATTCAACAATTTTTAGTGCCACCATCACTCCTTAATTCTTATCACCACTAACCATGTCGGATTCTCGACATATCACATATATGGGTCATCCCAGTGTGTGCTCCTTCATGTCTGTTTCCTCTCACTGAGAATGAGGTTGATAACTTATACTAATATGTAGTTCCTTTGACTGCTGAATAGTGCTCCACCATATAGCTGCAGCATGTTGTTTATTCAGCTAGCAGGCATTGGGTTGTCTCCACTATGGAGCTTTCGTGAGCAGTGCCACCAGGACACATCAACACAGGCTTTGTGTGAGCATGTGCCTTTGTTTCCCTTGGGCATAAATACCATTGGTAGTCATACCGTAGCATGCTGAGTGTGTATCCAACATTCTGAGAGAGGTAAAGTTTTACTTTGATGTAATTTCAAATTTAGGAAAAAAATTCTTTTAAATTTATAAAAAAACACTTTTTACTCATATTGGCTTGTTGTTAGAGCCATGATTTGATTTATAGTTTTGTTATATGTCTTTGTGTATACATGTATATACATGTTTATTAGGCTGGGCATGGTAGTGCCTGCCTATAACTCCAGCACCCAGGAGACTGAGACTGCAAATTCTAGGTTAGCCTGGACTACATGTCAAGACCCAGTCTCAAACAAGAAAAGTGCATTCATATATATATATTTATACATTAATTATTTTCTATAGATACTTGCCTATACAGATATATGCATACATCTGTATTTGTTATTAATTCTATGATGTGTGTATAGGTTTATGTGATTTCCTTTTCTTGTTTTGTTTTTTTGGTTTTGCTTTGTTTTGTTTTTTAAGATAGGGTCTCGCTATGTATTTCTGGCTGTCCTGGGACTCACTGTGTAGACCAGGATGGCCTCAAACTCACAAATGATCTGCCTGCCTCTGCCTCCTGAGTGTCACTGTGCACAGTATCCTGGGCTTGCTTGTTATCTCAGGATGAGACTCGAGTCTGTCTTCTTGTAGCCACAGAGTGACAGTCACACCCAGGGTACATGCTGCTGGTCTGCCCCATAGATACACCTAACTTTGTTTAGGTGTAAGCTGAGGGGCCCATCAAGGTTTCTGGCTGTAAGGTCCCTCTAAATTCTAGAGTATGAATAATCTGTGGGGTCTGTGTGCATGTAGCCTCTCCTGTGACCTCCCTGACTCCCATCTCCTTCCTTCAATGCATCCTCCTCGCTGCGTGGGACAGATGTCAATAAAACTCAGACCTGTCCCAGCCCACTGCCTGGTAGCCTTAGTGAGTCACTTGTTAACTGAAAGATGGAAGTCAGCCCCTCACTCTAGTCTGTCCCAGCTTTGCTAGCTTCTTACTCCCACCACCTTGGAGCTATCGTGTTCTTGTTTACACGGTCTCAGTGTACTTCCCCTAGGGAATTCCTGTTGCCTGTTTGATACCCAGCTGAGGTATCCCTCCCCAGGGCTGAGCTCATACCCTTATCTTGGCTCCTGCCACACCCAGGCAGTACTGTCTGTCTCACCGATTACTCTCATGAGATCACGAGTCCAAGAAATAGGAGAAATCCCTGTCCGTAACTTGTGTGCCCACGCAGCACAAGGTACCCCACAAACTCTTCAAGAATGCCCATGAGAGATCGGAGGAATTGGCCAAGTCTGGACCTTACTGGCATGCTGCCAAAGTGAGGATGAAAAGGAGTAACAGTGGAGACTGAGAGCCGGCTGCACAAGCCAGCTGAGTGCGTGATCCCTGCCCCAGTTATGAGGGGAGCATCAATTCCAAATCAGACGGCTCTAACCACAGGGTCATGACATTAGGATTGGGCCAATGGGCTGGCTCAGACAGTGGAGACGCTTGCCGCCAAGCTTAAGTTCAATTCCTGGACACATTTTTTTTTTTTAGAAGGAGAGAACCAACTCCTGCAAGTTGCTTCTTCCACAATAAATGCTAAAAAAGGAAAGCTGCAGGACAGTCTTCTTGACTCCTGCAGCAAAGACCCATTTCTGACTACTACTGAATTTCATTCCTTGCTTCCCAAGGCACTGAAAGACATCTCTGGGGGCTGGGGAATAGATTAGCAGGTAAAGTTCTTGCCATGCAAGCATGAAGACCATAATTTAGGCCCCCCAATCTGGGTGGGGGTAGAGGCTCACCTGTAATCTCAGTCCCTGGGAGATGGAGGCAGAAAATTCACAGAGCAAGTTAGCTAGCTAAACTAGCTCAAACAGTGAACTCTGGATTCAGTAAGAGACCCTGCATCCACACAGAAGGTGCAGAACAGTAGGGAAAGACACCCCATGCCAGCCTCAGGACTCCACACGCGCTCACACAGATGTGCATGCTCACATACACTGTGCATTCACTCTATACCCGTGAACAAAAAGGCCACTGTTCTGAGACACAGTGCCAAGTACGCCATCTTGGCACTCTAAGGTAGCCGCTCGGTGGCAAGATGCTCATTTGCATTTTGGGGAGCTCTCACCAGATGTTAAGATGCCATCTTAGAACTATTTCTTTTAAACACCTACCTTATTAGGCTGTAGGGAAGAGACTATGGACCACTGAGAGGCTGGTAAGTCCTAACTCACCAATGAAGGAAATAAAGGAGCCGCAATGGCTCAGTCTCCAGCCTTTATCCCCACAGAATGTCACTGCACACTTTAAATATAGGAGCCACAATGGCTCAGTCTCCAGCCGTCATCCCCATAGAATGTCACCGCACACTTTAAACAAAACTGTGAGCACACATTTGCACTCCCTGCTTCCTGGATTTTACTTTTACTAGAAAACCTTGGTGTAGGGCTTTTTTGTTTTGTTTTGTTTTGTTTTTCTCCCAGAAAGACGAAGAGTGTTGGGGCTAGCAAGATGGCTCAGTGAGTCTTGCTTGCCAAGCCTGGCAACTTGAGTCTGATTCCTGGGAGCCACTTGGTGGAAGGAGAGAACCAATTCCCCCAGGTTACCCTCCTGCCTCTCTATGTGCACCTACGCCCATGTATGCTGTGCACGTGCATATACACACAGTCAATAGATGCTTAGAATGAAAGACCACAGCGCTGGGGCTGCACTGCAGCAGCTGGTTCTGCTTACAGTGATGGCCAGAGCGTCAGCGTTGGCCAGCCACACACTGCCCACCTAGTTCACCAAGCTGATGGCTAAAAAGAAAGAGAACGGTCATTCAATGCATCCCCACAGACCGTGTGAGCAGATGAAGAGAAATCAAAGCATTAGGTGCATGTATCGGTGCCTGAGAGAGACTATCCTGAGGACACTCTGGAAGCCGGTCAGGTGTCCAGGAACTGACAGGAGGGAGGACGGTGGAGGGACTTGTGTGTAATAGCGGGTTGGAGTGTTGTTCTTTGCAGGAGGATGCTGTTGCAGACAGATGTCTTTAGGGGCACAGAGTCTGCCCCTCCCTTCCCTAGGGGTTGGAGTTTTAACTTCCCCTAAGAGCAACAGTTGCTTCCAAGATTTTGAGACTGGCCAGGAAGGGTGCCAAGAGGTGCTTCCAAGGAAGTCTGACTAGGATAAGATGCTTAGCTGGCTGCAGTCAGGGGGGAGTCAGAGGAAGGGTACCAAGAGGTGCTTCTGAGGAAGTCTGACTAGGATAAGATGCTTAGCTGGCTGCAGTCAGGGGGGAGTCAGAGGAAGGGTACCAAGAGATGCTTCTGAGGAAGACTGGGCATAAGATGCTTGGCTGGGGGGCTGAAGAGATGGCTCAGAGGTTAAGAACATTGCCTGCTCTTCCAAAGGTCCTGAGTTCAATTCCCAGCAACCACATGGTGGCTCACAACCATCTGTAAAGAGATCTGATGCCCTCCTCTGGCCTGCAGGCATACACACAGACAGAATATTGTATACATAATAAATAAATTTAAAAAAAAAGAAAAATCAAAAAAAAAGATGCTTAGCTGGCTGCAGTCAGGGGAGAGTCACAGCAAGCAGGTGAGGCCCCAGAGAAGTTTCTTTCCCAATCAAGAAAATGTTCTTTTTGTTTCTCTTTCATACTTCCTTGCTAATGTTTAAAAAGTTTCCTATTTAGAAATAATTCCAAATTTCCAGGTAAATTTCCAGATTAAGAATATAGGACAGGGGCTGGAGAGATGGCTCAGTGGTTAAGAGCACTGTCTGCTCTTCCAGAGGTCCTGAGTTCAATTCCCAGCAACCACATGGTGGATCCAAACCATCTGTAAAGAGATCTGATGCCCTCCTCTGGTGTGTGGGTATAAATGGAGGCAGAAAGTTGTATGTATAATAAATAAATCTTAAAAAAAAAAGAATATAGGACAAAGGGGGCTGGAGCGGTGGCTCAGTGGTTAAGAACACTTGATGCTCTTGTAGAGGACCTGGTTATCCCCTGACCTCCTCATGTGTGTCCCTGTGTGTGTATGCATGTGTACACTCAAGTACCAGTACCTGGCATGTGTGTGGCCCACTTATATACATGCAGGCAAAACACCCATACACATAAAAATATATAAACCTTAAAAGGATAGGGCAAAAATTACCCTTTTCTCAGCTTACTATTAAACGCGTTTAACTGTAACCATCATTTCTCTTGGTAAAAAGCATGTAATGGAAAATGAGCCACTCCCTTCCTGCCTCCTGTGGTTGCCGTTTTTGAGTTTGGGGTTTTACCTTCCACAAACCTTTCTAGAGGCTGTGCCTGGGGCATGTGCCAGGGCAGAGAACACAGTGCCTTTGGGAGCTGAGTTGCAGATGGCAACTCATCTGGGGTCTCATTTCCATATAGACTTAGGTCCTGTGCCTGCTCAGGGACAGGAGTGAAATGGGAAAACCAAAGACTTCAAATGGTATCCTGGCACAGGCCTGTAGGGGAACAGACAGTGCAAACAGAGGGGCAAGAAGGGAGTCAGGACCGCTTGTTTAGGACCATAGAGGACCCCAGAAGTTCAGCACTGTCATGTCCCTTTGGAGTCAGAGTGGGGGTACCACATTGGCAGAGGACCTATGAAACCGTTGAGATGAGGGCAAGGGCACGGTGTCCACTCAGGGCTGGGCTCAGCTGCTCTAACTCCAGTCTCATTCTGGGGTTAGTTTGGGAGGCTGGAGGGCCAGAGTGCAGGGGACAGGGTGGCCAGCCAGGGGACTCCTGTACTGCTTTCCCAGCTCCTTGGTTAGCCTGATGGAGACGTTCAACGAGAAGGCGGAGCAGCTGGTGGAAATCCTAGAAGCCAAGGCCGACGGGCAGACTCCGGTGTCCATGCAGGACATGCTGACCTGTGCCACCATCGATATCCTGGCCAAGGTAATGGGTGGTGCTGGCCAGCAGGGGGCGAGGCTGGGGCACAGAGGGGGTCCCCTTCTCTCTTCTTCGTTCTGTAGCTCTGCTGTTCCTCTTCTGTGCTCCACATAGTTTTCATGTTTTGTCTCCTTGGTTGTTCAAAATGACCTAGTGTGAGATTGGGGTTCTGACTTCATCTCCAGAAAGACACCCCCAGGTTATTGGGACTGACTTCAGCTGGCCCTCCTGTCTTTCTTATCCTCTGCTCCTCTGTGGGATATGGCTGGGCCAGTCACAGTAGACTTGGTAATCAGATAGCACAAAGCATGTCTGAGGGCAGCCATGGAGTTGCGAACAGTGCAGTGTGTGTGTGTGTGTGTGTGTGTGTGTGTGTGTGTGTGTGTGTGCGCGTGCAAGGCTGCAGCTCAGAGAGAAACAGCATTGGGTGGGGGTGGGACGGAAACTGTCCACTAACACCTCAGGACTTCCCTTGGGGTGGGATTCTTCCTGGGTCTCTGTCAGGTGTGGGTGGTCCAGCCAAGGCCCAGGTTTCCAGGTGCATATGCCAGTCTCTGTGTGGATGCGCCGTTCCCTGTGTCTCCAGGTTTGACTTCAGCTTTCTCTCCTCACAGGCAGCTTTTGGGATGGAGACCAGCATGCTCCTGGGTGCCCAGAAACCCCTGTCCCAGGCAGTGAAGGTTATGCTGGAGGGTATCAGTGCATCCCGTAACACCCTGGCGAAGGTACTGCCTGCTCTTCCGTGGTGACCATGTGGTAGTCGTGCCTCTGGGTGTGCCGATGCACCTCCCTCAGTGGCTTTTTCAGAATGTGTTTTGGGTGCCAGTGTGTCCAAAATGACTTCTGAATCCAGATTTGCATGCTTTACCTAAAATTGGAAGGACAAAATCAAAGCTGCTTAATGTAAGTCAGGAGTTAATTTTTGTCTTGTGTTAAACGATCCCCAAAGCAGGCATTCTGGGGTGCTATGATGACTTCACCATGTCAGCTGTTCCCGGACTCTTCTGTCTTTGTGTCCCACTGTCCTCAGCACCTCACTCCATTGTCATAGATGGCTGTTGTAGCTCCAGCTATCACTTCCTTATTCCAGACATGAAGAGGAAGAAAGGGGAAAGGTGATTCCTGAGCCAATCTGTTCCTGGGGGCCTTCAGTCTCTGAGCTTGCAGCCCCAAATGCCACCCCATCTTTTCAGCCATTGATTCTTCTTCACTTCCCTCTGGCCCGGCCCTGACTTCTCCTTCCCAGTACAGCCCTCACTGTCTCCCTCCTTCAGGGCCCTTTCTTCCCAGCGCTGCATGGAGGTGGAAGGGCCTCTCCTCCCATCATTTCTAGGGATTTGGTGCAGGAGGGGGAAGCTCATGCTTGGATACAGCCTGTCATCTTGTTCTGGTCTGCCCGGCTGCTTGGTCTTTTCTAGAATTTTCTCACGTTCTCCCTGGCACATTGCTGTATGGATTTCTGGGTGGGAGTGGGGGAGGGAACTGCGGACCTTAAGGGCCGTCTTGAGCTAGGGCTTTCCTTCAGTTCATGCCCGGGAAGAGAAAGCAGCTGCGGGAGATCCGAGAGAGCATCCGTCTGCTGCGCCAGGTGGGGAAGGATTGGGTGCAGCGCCGCCGCGAGGCCCTGAAGAGGGGTGAGGACGTGCCCGCAGACATCCTCACGCAGATTCTCAAAGGTGCGGGCAGGGACGCCAAGGAGCTGGGCTGGGTGGGCTGGGAGTGCTCAGGTCCCACCATCCACGCTCTTCACCCTTGCCTCTGGCTTCAGAGAAAAGGGTGCTTGGGAGCCAGGGCTGCCGTGGGTCTGAGCGTGTCCTTGCCTTTCAGCTGAAGAGGGAGCCCAGGACGACCAGGTCCTGCTGGACAACTTTGTTACCTTCTTCATTGCGGGTGCGTAACTTGTGTTGTGGATGACCCAAGCTTTGCTCCGAATACCTTAACCCTTACCGACTTCAGGGGCTGTCTGAGCCTAGCTCCCTGCAGGTCACAGGGGAGGAGCCTGTCTGCTTGCTGTCCTGGTGACCTAGCTGTTGACTGGGCTGTTTGAGAAACTGACTGCTTTGGCTCAGGAGAGCTTGGCTATAAATTTAGGATTCCCTCATTTCAGGTTTATTCAGATGTGTACCAAGAACATCATTTGTTCATCTTCTTATTGGGTTATTGCTGATCTAGAAAGCCCCTTCTCACTCCCCCCCACCAGCAATCTGGCAGGTACCTCCTCCTCCCAGAAGCCTTCAGCGATTGCCCAAGTGGAAAGCATCCTCATGACTGCCAGCTCTTCCTGATGTGTGAGGCCGTATTATCCGAGTTGATTTGCTGAGGGCTGTCTCCCCCACCATGAGGATTCCCTGCTCTACAGTAGTGCGACTGTGGTGTGAACACTCCCATGGCCCTGTGCAGCAGGGACCCTCACAGATGGGACAAGATAAACAAATGCCACGTGCTGGGAGGGTATAAGGTGAACAGAAGAGGGACAATGGCCGAAGTAGACAGACATGTTCTGCCACTTGGATGGGATGTGGCAAGGGGGGCAGAAGCCCATGTAGAGGCTATGTCAGAGCTGGACTGTAGGGCACTATGCCCACGTGAGGTCAAAAGCATGGTATCATAGAGACTGACAGGAAACCTCCCCAACCAAAGGCTAGGGCCAATGTGGAACTCCTGGAGAGCCTGAACTTCATTTTCCCCTCTGCAAGCTGGGATGGCTGGTGCTACCCACATTTCCACCTGTCCTCACAGACCATACTAAGCCTTGGCCTGTGTGGAGCCAGGGGGCCCAGGAGGGGGCGCTCTGCTGCTCACAGCTCAGGCAGCCCAGGGCTGTCCTGGCTGAGACCCTAGGAGCAGGTGGCCTCACCTCCCTGTGCCAGCTGACTGTGAGATGGCTTGGCTCATCACTGGTGGCTACTTGCTGAGCTATTTGCCCCTCGGAAGTGCATTCATGTGACTCAGTGCTCCTCCTCCCACCAGCCACCCTTAGAGAGTTTTGACCCTGTCGACTTGATGACATCCTTCCTGACCTCAGCTCTCCTGAAAGGACCCCTGGCCTTTGGTTGGGGAGGTCTCCTGTCAGCCCCTGTGACTGAAGGGGCCTCTGGGGTTGCAGAAAGCTTTGGGTAGGCACACAGAGGCCTGGTCAGGGCAGGGACTTGGGCTCAAACACTTCCAACTTTAATTTCTTCTTAGCTTCAGTTTTGTTTGAGACACTGTGTAGGCCAAGCTGGCCTCAAACTCAGAAAGATCCTCTTGCGTCTGCCTCCTAAGTGCTGGAATTAAAGGTGTGTGTCTCCATGCACATCCCTTTAGCTTTCTTCTCTGTGAAATGGGGACAGCTGCAGAGGATGGAAGGAGTGGATTTTAGAGGATCTAAGTGGAGGCATGGGGCAGGCTTACCCACCCACTGGCCAGCAGAGGGAATGCAAAGACAGACAGATTGACCGTCTCTTTCATATACAGCTGGGGGAGGAGGGCTGCTCCCAAGAACCTGGGCTCACAGGCAGGGAGTGGGAAACCCCTACAGCTTCACCTAGAGCAGTGACTCTCCTTCCTCCTTAGGTCATGAGACTTCTGCCAACCACCTGGCATTCACGGTGATGGAGCTGTCTCGCCAGCCAGAGATCGTGGCAAGGTATGAAGCTGCCCTCAGAAGTGGTAAAGGGCTCTTCTGATGTCTTTTCAAGGGCTCCCTGTCCCCACGTGCTGTGGCTGGAACCCTCCAGTGGGCTTTGCTTCCCTTTCCCCCAGGACCTTCATATTTGTTTCCTGTCCTACAGGCCTTACTTTCTGCTTTCTCCTGGAGAACATGCCCACACTCCTCCAGAAAAGCCATCTAGGATCCACCCTGCCCCTCCGCCCCAATTGATCCCCCCACTGCTCTAGCTCAGCAATATTTCCTCCAGGGACTGTTGGTTCTGAGTCTTTGTTTGCCAAGAGATCAAGAGCTTTAGGCTAACAAGAACTGTGGGCCCATTCCTCCCATCGTGCACAGAGCATCTCAGCTGTGGCTGACCAGCAGCCCTAAAGGTGGCATGACCAAGGAGGGTAGTGGGGGAAGGGTGGGATGTAGTGCCTGAGCTAGTCAGATCTTAGCTGGCTTCAAGAGTGTCAGAGAGCAGACAGAGCCAAGCTCAGAGTTCATGGCCATGCGAGGTGCTGTAGGAACTCCTGGGAAGGGGAACAAACCTGTTAGAAGCATTGGTGATCCTAGCACAAAGGGTAGAAGTGACAGATGGTGTGAGGGTATAATATAGCTTATTGGGGGCTGGAGAGATGGCTTAGTGGTTAAGAGCTCTGGCTGCTCTTTCAGAGGAACCAGGTTTGATTTTCAGCACCCACATGGTAACTTAGAACCATTTGTAACTCAAGTTCCAGGGACCCAGGACCCTCTCCTGGCATCCACAGGCATTGCATGCATGTGGTCTACAGACAAACATTCAGGCAAAACACCAATACAAAATACCAAAAAGATCACTTATTGGATTTTAAGCAAATATATATGCATTAACACATGTGTGTATAGATATACTAGAAATCTGCACTTTGAGGCAGACTGGGGGTTGCTAGTGGCAGAGCACTTGCCTAGCATACGCAATGCTCAGGTTCCATCCCAGATACTGGGAAAATGTGTCACATTTGAACTATTTTTAAACTCAATGTCCAAGGACACCAAGTGCACTGACACTGTGGTGCAAGCCTGGCCACCACCTGACTCCAGGGCCTTTTTCTGTCCCCACCTCAAATCTCTGCCCCCGTTAAGCAGCTGCACTTTCCCAGCCTTCAGGGTGCTGACCCATCTAGGTGTCCGGCAAAAGGAGCATCAGACAGCGTGTGTCTGTCTGTGCCTGCATTATGTTAACTCAGCATGGAGCCCTCAAGGCGCATGCGTGTTGGAGCCCAGGTTAAAATTGCCTTCCTTGTTTTTGGAAGTCTAGCTCTGGCTCCATCATAGGGGTGGAGGGAGCTTGGCTTCTCTGGGCAGGGTGACATCCGGGCAGCTTCTGACTTGTCTGCTGCCCACTGGCTGTAGTGAGTATTGTCTGCTGCCCACTGGCTGCAGTGACTATTGTCTGCTGCCCACTAGCTGCAGTGACCATGGGCATGCAGCTGCTTCTTCAGTTACCTCCTCCAGAGCTTGTGGGTTTATGCCCTGAGGTAGAATTACCACAGGTAATTCTGATTTTAATTTTGTGGGGAGCTATCACCCTGCTTTCCATGCTAGCTACACAGCTTTTGTCCTCACCCATGCTACACCCACTTCCTAGCTCGTCCTTGGCTCCACGTTATTTGTTATTTTCAGGTCTTGAAATTTTATGTATTTATTTTCACTGCCGTCTTGATGGGTGTGAAGTGGTCCAGATCCATCTAAGGCTGCAGCCTCCCTGGGCCGTTCTTGCCGTTGTCTCTGGCTGCAGCTGCTGTCAGTCCACTCTGATGGGCATCCTCTGTAAAGGGCTGTGTGGGGTATGTTCCTTCCCAAGGCTGCTTCTGAGCAACAACAGCAGTGGATCGTTTAAGGACCCAGGGCTGGATGTAGCTGCCTTTCCCAAGGGGCAGGCAGTGTGTGCTGCTGGGAGCCCATGCCCTGCTCTTTGATCTCCTTTCCACCTGTTGCTTTAAAGTTCTGCTTTAAAGGCCAGAGGTTTCTCTCCCAGAGGCGAATTTCTCTGTCTTACCTGGCAGGCTGCAAGCCGAGGTGGACGAAGTTGTCGGTTCCAAGAGGCACCTGGACTATGAGGATCTGGGAAGATTGCAGTACCTGTCCCAGGTGTGCAATGTGGGCGAACTGCCTCTGGGTAGATGTGGGGAGTTGGCCTCGTGCCAACAGGGTCCTCCTTGGAGCCCAAGCTCCGTTGGATTCAGCAGCAGGATGGAGAGGTCCTCCCACCCCCAAGTATTCAGCCAGTTGTGGAAAGTGACCCTTTAGCAACCAGGACTGAAATTGGACCTCCAGGCAAGGCTGGTTCCAAAGCTTTTTCCCTTGGAGCTGGCTCAGCAGGCCCCTCCAGTTCAACCAAGTCCAGGGCTCCCTGCCCTAGGCAGTTATTCTCTGGGAGGAGAGGGGCCCTGCCTTCTGGCCACAGTACTGTCCCTGTGTCCTTCTCCTTTGGGCCTCAGTTTGTCCTTTGATCACAAGAGTGACAGCAAGGGTAATATTCTAGGAATCTGGGCCGTCCTGGGACGGGGTGTGTGTTCAGTGGGATGGGATGGGGACAGAGCGCACTGTTCCTGGCCTTGGGATCTCCTGGGCTCCTGCATTCTTTTCTTGCATGTCCTCTGTAGGTCCTCAAAGAGTCTCTGAGGCTGTACCCACCAGCATGGGGCACCTTTCGCCTGCTGGAGGAGGAGACCCTGATCGATGGGGTCAGAGTCCCCGGGAACACTCCTCTCCTGGTGCGTGGGTTCCCAGGGTGGCCAATGTGGGACTCTCTCTGAGTTCAGGATAGCCATGGGTCTGTTACTGTTATGACACCCACTTTCCTGGCTGCCCCGTATTTGCCTTAGTGTCCCTATGACCCTGCCAGGTCCTCTTCCCCCTTCACGTGTCCAGCAGACAGGTCTAGAAAGGAAGTGCTCCACAGGCAGCAAGGCTTAGCCACTTTCCTGGGGCCCAAGAGCTGGCAGGAGAGAAATCTGGAATGCTCTTGGGGTCATCCGTGACTCAGTGTGTGTGTGTGTGTGCATGCGCATGTATGTGCGCACGCATGGATGCGAGATGTATGCACACATGTGGATGCTCATGAATGTGGAAGCTGGAGGTTGACGTCAAGAACCGTCATCCTCAATCCCTTTCCACCTTACTCATTGAGTCAGGGTCTCTCAGCCAAACCCAAAGTTTGCAGATGTGGTTTAGCTCTTCTCCTCCCTGTGGCTCCTCCTGCCCTCAGCCTGTAGCATCCGACTGAACTGTGTGCAGTTCTGTTGTGTGTACTTCACTCGCTCACTGGGCTCATTGTGTGCAGTGCTCCCCAACCCCTCACCCATCTCTGCATGCCCCTTGACCCCCAACCCCTCACCCATCTCTGCATGCCCCTTGACCCCCAACCCCCTCACCCATCTCTGCATGCCCCTTGACCCCCAACCCCCTCACCCATCTCTGCATGCCCCTTGTCCACCCCAGGAATGATCGCTGTACTCAGCTTAGCATTTGCCACTGCCTTGATCTGCCTGTGGATGTGGGTAGATCCTGAGTGGGTGTGCCCACTCAGTGCTCACAAGGCTGTCCCTGCCAGGGCTAAGAGAGATAGCCATGGGCTCAGAAGAGCCGTTAGTGAGCAGGGGTGGAATGAGCAGCAAAGCCGGATGAGGCTGCATGCAAGGCTTTGACATAGAGAGGAGGCCCCACCCCAGCTTCCTGGAGACCCCTGCCTTAGCCTCAGGTTCCTGTGAGCCTGATCATCTTTGCCTGCCTAGTATTGGGTGTCAGGTGCGAAGTCAATCCATTCCTGTGTGGGATAATGCCCAGAAAATACCCCTGGCTCATCGTGATCCCTGGCTCTTCTCCCTTGCCTCATGCTGCCACTCCCTTTCACAGCTCAGCTCCAGGCTGCTGTTCTACGGGGAAGTGAGGTGGGCAGGCCCAGCATGGCCTGTGCCCACAGCCCAGTTAGGGGACACCTTGCTTTTCTGGGGCTAGACGCATAGCTCTTGAAGACCCAGGGTGTGGGGTGAACCAGCTCTCCCAGGAGGCACCGTGAGTTCAGGTGAAGGTGGTGGTGGGGCTGCAGCTTCCCCAGCTTTTGTTCTGAAGGCTGAAGTGAGCCTGAGGTGAAGGAGGGGTCAGCCTCCCGGGGTCAGGAGGAAGGTGCCTCCCAGCATCTGGCCTCAGTGTGTGGCCACTTAGTTGTTGGGTGTCTTCAGGTAAGCCTCTGAGCCTGTTATCTGTACCACAGGGGTCACTGTGGCTGCCACAGGGCTGTGCCAGGCATGGGGTGGTTCAGCATACCCTGATGGTAATGGTTATATCACAGTGTCCCCTCTCTTCCTCTTTGAGGTTTTCCAGGGGGGCAGTGGAATGTCACACCTATCTAAATAGGTAGAAAGGGGCTGTGTGCCACATCAACCGAGGGGGGTGCTTCAGTGGGATGGGAAGTGCAAGGGGAACACCCTGGGAACCAGCCCCTTTGCCCGGCAGTTCAGCACCTATGTCATGGGGAGGATGGACACCTACTTTGAAGACCCACTGACCTTCAACCCAGACCGCTTCAGCCCTGGAGCGCCCAAGTAAGTCCCTCTGTGAGCTGCCATGATGAGGTCTGTGGGAGAAGGCTTCTGGACTGAACCACCTGCACCCACAGAATCCATTCCTCCAGAACCCCGGGAGGGGGTTGCCGGGGACATCACAGCTCAGGGACATCGGGCCACTTGCTGTCTCAAGTTTCTTTTCTGTTGCCGTGATAAATACTCTGACAAAATTGACTTAAGGGGGAAAGATTTGAGGCGGCTAGCATGTGGCACAGCCAGCACAGAAGCAGAGAGGATAGGGCATGTTTGTGTCGGAGCTTGCCTACTCTCCATCTTCCCAGGATGCCCTACCCAAAGAATGGTGCCACAGACAGCGGGCGGGGCTTCCCACTAATGCAATCAAGATAATCCTTTACTGGGCAGGCTTCCTCCCAACCTCTAGTTCTGCCAAGTTGATTAACACTAACTGTCATGCCCAGGGGCAGAGCTCAGCAGTTTCCTGAGGATGGCTCTGCTCCTGGCCCCAGCCTAGTGGTAGGAGGGGACAGTTATGTGGACACCCTGCTTCTTGTACTGACCCTGAAGGGCCTCTCCCCTGCAGGCCACGATTTACCTACTTCCCCTTCTCCCTCGGTCACCGCTCCTGCATCGGGCAGCAGTTTGCTCAGGTAGGAGGTGGAGGGCCTGGGGCCTCCAAGAAAAAACTGCAGGGTGGGGACCATGCTGTGGGGGCTGGGGGTGGAGCTGAGCATGCCTGACAGGAGAAGGGAAGGAGAGCCTATGCTTCTGTTTCTCCCCTACCTCTTTCTCCCCTCTGTCCTCCTTCCCGTGTCTCCTCTGCTTCCCTATCTCTCACCTTCTTACTGCCACCTCCCTCCTCCTTCCCTCCTCCTTTCCATGCCCTACCCCCCCCCCCCCCCCACAGATGGAGGTGAAGGTCGTCATGGCCAAGCTGCTTCAGAGGCTTGAGTTCCGGCTGGTGCCTGGGCAACGCTTTGGGCTGCAAGAGCAGGCTACCCTCAAGCCACTGGACCCAGTGCTGTGCACCCTGAGGCCCCGGGGCTGGCAGCCTGCACCCCCACCCCCACCCTGCTGAGCCCCAGGTAGGCTCAGACTCCTCGGGCCAGGGCCTCACTGGTCCCAATTGCTGCCCATGGCCACTCACTGGCACCCCTGACCCTTCTTCTGCCGCCTTCCATGATGGCTCCTGGCGGGCCCTGTACCCTCGCCTGCTTCACACCCCCAGTGCTTCCTGTCATCTGCTGGCTCTTCAGCCTTTCTGGTGGGCTCGCCTGACTCCCAGCCACTGCCACCACCCACCATCGTCTCTCCTGAACCTCTGAACTTCTGCACTGGCCACATCCTCAAAAGAGACACCCTAACTCTTGCTCACTCCCTAAAATCTTCAAGTGACACATCCCCCAGGAAGCCCTCCTTGCTACCCACGGCCGGGCCAGGGTCCCTCCTCTCTGCTCCCTCGGTCACTTGTGCTACCTCTAACACACTGACCACACTGTATTGTGAATGTCTGCTCATGTGACCAGCTGCCCTGCCAGGCTGTGAGTGCCACGGGGCAGGGTCTGTGTGCACTTTGTCTCTGAGGCCCCTGTTGCTAACTAGGGTCTGGAACCGAGTTGATGCCCAATAAATGTGTGTTGACTGCATGAATGAATGGCCTCCCAGGCCACAGTGCTCTCCTTTCTTCTGGATGCAGGATGGGGTGATGAGGTTGCTCCTTGGGGGCAGGCACAACTCTGGAAGCTGCCTGCTTACAGCCCTAGAGAGGCCCAGGCAATACCGCTGTGCAAAAAGCCTGCCTTTTCCCAGAAGGGCCCTGTTGTAGCAGGAACCAGCTCCCTATGGGTAGAGTCTGTGCAGCAGGGTGCTGAGTGACTCTGGGATTACAGGAGGGGTCCTGGCATTGAGAACTTGATTTGAGGGGTGTGTGTGGGACTGGTGCTTGTGGTTGGGGTTGACATCCATACCTGCCTCACACCTGCTGACACCTGTGGGCATAGTGCTGTACCTACTGACCTAGCCAGAGGAGGCTCTGGGCAACCCTGATGTTTGGGAGCATGTCAGATCTCAAAGTAGAGGAAGCCCTTCCTATTATAGGCTGCCTGGAAGGTCATGTGCTCTAGGCCAGCCCAGGGGGAATGGTCCGAGCTCCTCCTCCACTGGGAGCAAACTGCCTTCACCCATCAAGTGCCCTGGGGAGGTATAGACCAGTGAGGGTCTTACCTCCTGTGGTCCTTGGCAGTCTTAAGGGTGCCCCTCAGAAGGTTTTCAAGGGACAGAAGAAGAGGCCAAGGCTAAGGAAGACAGTGATTTGCTCTGTACAGCTGGGACTTGGGGTGCACTGGAAATAGGAGTGTGTGCCTGGGTTCCTGGACTGTCCCTGCCCCAGCCCAGGTTGTCCTGCAGGAGGACTTTGGCCTCAGCTTCTGAAGGATTAGAGAGCTTTGGTCTCAGCAGGGGACTGGGGACACCTCTGGAACTGCAGGTCAGGCTCCCGTTGTAATCCTCTCCCGTCTCTCTCTTTCCCGCACCCTGACCAGAATCACTGCTCACTGAGAAGAGCCAGGCCTGGCCTGTGTTCACAGGCAAAACCATCCCTGACTTCTCACTGTCCCCACCAGCCTTGTCCCTAGGCATGTCACAGGGTACTCTCTCTCTCCTCAGTCCTACCACGACTTCTCCACCCTGCCCAGGCCACCTCTGAAGTCTGCCAACTGCCTGCCCCATGCATGCCAGCCATGACCCCACAGGAAAGCACCTCCCTCATCACCTACCTGAGAGGGTCACAGGTCTCTGTAGGGGCACAACCTGGCCCCACCTGGAGGACCAGATCTTTCCAGAAGCGTCAAATCGCCTGTGTTAGTTTCTTCTGGCTATGGACTGGTAATTGCTGAATCTGAGTCTTTACATCTTTATTGCCTCAAATCCTCCCAGGAGACCGGAAATGGAAAAGTCAGGGTCACCGTCATATGGAGTCAGGACACACTCTCCTGGCACACACTGTCACTGCAGGCCTGAGTTAGATCTCTGTGGGTGGAGAGATAGAGGACAGGACGGGCCCCCTGCCACCCCCTGTAGGGTTGATGCCCTGCCCAGACCTCCTGAGCCACTCCCTACCACACAGTGGGCTGTCTGTGAGGGGCGGGGCCTCAGACCACAAGAGGTCAAATCCTGATCCCACCAGTCACTGGCTTTGGAGCTTGGACTCCAGTTTCCTCATCCAAAAGGAATGACAGACATCAGGACTCACACCTCTGGGCTGGTGGAGCAGTTAGGCGAGTTCTCAAATGGGGTGGAGCGCAACACGGAGCGGGAGAATGGAGAATCCCTGGCCTGTTGGCTCTTACACAACTTTATTGCTTGCTCCCCATAGGGAAGGGCAGGCTTCGGAAAGACTTGCAGTTCCCAGAGAAGCCACACGGGGCCACCCTGGAGCAGCTCTGGCATGGCCTGCTCGCCCACTATGATAGGGTGCTGCTCTGTACCTTCCACAGTCTGCTCAGGGCTTGGGTTGGGAGGCGCCAGGCTGCTGTCCTGCTGGCCAACAACCTGGCCCTCCATTTTCAATACCTTTCCAAGAGATGGACTTGGACTATGGGGTGCTGGAAAGGGGAAAACCTTAGGTCAAGAGCCAGCTGAAATTCACGGGCCACAGATGGGATCCTGGGTCAGAAATCACAAATGGGAGGGGCCTGAGTCCAGACTGTGTGGCTTGAGATGCCATCCTCAGGGGCTCTGGAGTGTTGCTGCCTCCTTGCCCGCCTCTAGGCAATGGTGACTTTTTTCTGAAAGGTCCCTCCCTTGTGAACTTGGGCACAAGAATATGGGGGGACATGAGTTCTGAATCTATATTCTCCCCTGACAAGAAGTGTCCAGTATTCACACTCAGACAGACAAATTATACTCTGCCTTCCCCTCCACCTTGAGACCCTTTAACAGTGGGTTGCTCCGGTTCCCAAGCAGTGGCTACCCCAGCAGGAGGCATGCTGGGAATTCTCACTGCCAGGGGTAAGGTGGGCATTCAGATCCTCTGAGAGAGTGGGGATTCCACTGGGTGCTGGCTTATGGGGAAGTACCCACTTTGCTGGGTTCAGTTCCTAGCTCCCTCAGAAGGGGGCTTGTCAGGTCTAAGAGTGGGGGGCAACTGTAGCAGGAGTATCTTGTCCACCCAGGTGGCTAGCCAGGTCCTTAGTTTGCTTGGATGGGGATGGGTGGGAGTCAGAGGACCCATTTCTGCTTCTCACTCCTTCCTCAGGTGTTGGCTGGGTTTTAGCTCAAGAGCAGAGTTTGTGATCCGTCCTCTGCTGGCCCTTGTACCAGGCAAGGGCCTGTCTCTGTGTGAGGGACCCCGGGAAGGGCATCAGTAGAGGTGGCCTCCGTGGCCTGTTGAGCGCTACTTACAATGGCACGGTTTGGCTTCAGCCTTCCTGGAATGTAAGGCCCCAGTCCTATGGACACAGCTTAAAGGGGTTTTCCCTGTCACAGGGCCCAAGGCAGTGTGGGGGCCTCAGTGTCCATCAGCCTTGCCCCTGTTGCAGGCCCAAGGGTGGGAAGCCTTCCCATGAGCCTTTCCTGCTGTCACCACAAGTGTGGTTCTTAGAGACCTAAGCCAGATGCAGGGCTTTGACCTGAGGAACCCACAGTCTGCTCCTCCTCCCACGCAGGGATACTCCAGCAGCTGAACTGTCCTTTCTGGCCTCTCTCCTGGTTTAGAGGCTGCTCATGGAGTGTTTTACATAGGTGCCTGAGATGGGCCAAGGGTGCTTGCTGGGTGTATGGAGTTAATTTCCAAAACTGTGCTGGAGCACACAGGTATGTATATGTGTGTGTGCACACACATGGATGCTTGTATATTTTCCATATGCATATGCTTCCTATACTTGTGTATGAATCTCATATATGTAAATCCTATGTATGTGAACCTATGTGTGTATAAGCCCCATGAGTACACATTTGTGTCTGCTTGGGTTTCTCACTGTCTCTGTATGTTCCAATAGTTTCCTCTTTGTATATAAGATGTATGTGAGTCTCCATGTATGTGTATGTATGTGTTCATGTGTATGTGTCTCAGGCTGTGAGCAGCTCAGTGTGTCTGACTTTACCATAGCTGGAGGAAGTGTCTGTTCTAGTCTGAGTTGATGGAACATGTGAGACACACCTCCCAGGCTAAACCTTGGCCAAGCAGCCTTCCGTCCATGCTCGCCCACATTCAGAGGTCAGGCCTCCTCCACAAGGTTACCTGGCAGGAAGCACAGTTCCGTTGAGTGTAGATCTGTCCACTGAGGTCCAGGGGAGGCTGTATGCTCTCCCACCCAGGGTTAAGAGAGAAGCATGCCTCCTGCAAAGAGGGGATGCTGGCCACCCAAGGCCAGGTCAGATGACCTGGAGAAAGTGAGTGCAGCAGAGGGAGAGAGGTATGAAGTGGGCTTCCTCTGTGACCACGTCACCCATGTCAGGCTCTGGGCTGGGCGTCACTGGTGTCCAGTGAGCAGTGACCCTCCCTTCCCCAACTCTTTTAAAGGCCCAACTTTTGCCAACATCTCCCATCCCACCTGCTGGTCTCTCGCCATTCTTGGGGTGCCGTGAACTCTTTCATATGCTAGGCCCTTCTGCACATCCCTACCTCTGGTCATTTCCTAGATGACCACCTCCACGTGCAGCAGCTAGGGTCCTTGGGTGACTGCACACAGGCCTGGTTAGGGCCTTGGTAGTGGCCATCGTGCTCTGACCTCACCAGTAGTTGTTGGAATTGGTTCCGGGTTGCTGGTGAGCTGGAGATAAACCATCTTCAGCATAAGCTGACTGAAGCCTGATAGCCCGTGTGTACATGCTTGCCTCACAGACACGTACACATGTATGCATGGAAGGCACATGTATGTACATATGTACACGCCCACATGGGAGCACATGTCCACATTGTCACATATACACTTCACATGCCCGCTACCAAACACATGCATATATACATGCACATACACATGCCCAGAAATTCTCATACATGCAGTGGGCTCATTCGCTGCTGTTATGATCTCAAGGACAAGAGAATCAAGTTGTTGTTTGTTTTCTCCTAACACATGTTCCTACAATAAAGAGAACAGGAAGGGACTTGGGGCCAAGGACAGGAAAGGGAAGTGGCCTGTACACAGGAGCCGACACTGGGCTGTCTCTCTGGGTGGGATGGCTCCAGGGAAGGAGGCAGAAGCTCCTTGTGGCATTTGGGCCGCCCCCTCCAGGGAGGATATGAAGGTTGGGCCCAGGCTTGTCCAGTCATCCCAAGGCCTTCGTAGAGCTGGAGACTGTCCTGGTCTGTGCCGCCAGACTCCTTCCAGCCCTGGCCCTGCAGGCTGCTTTCCAGGGCCAAAAGTGAGCATCTCTGTGGCTTCTCCACCCTAAGTCCCACCATTTGCCCCACACTAGGGCATGCCACACTGACACCCTGGCTGCAGCCATGGCGGTCTCCTGGGCCTTGCAGCCTGGGCCTTGCAGCTGTGGCAGTCTCCTGGGCCTCGCAGTGAGTCACTGGACTGTTCTGCCCTGAAGTGTGCCCTGTGAAATGAACCTGTCCCAGGATCCCAGAACAGTTACTGCAGGAGGTGAGACCTGAGGCTGGGCATCCAGGGACTCTTGGGACTCTTCTGCCCCCTAGCTTCCTAGTGTGGAAGGACAGAAACAGAGAGGGGCACTATAGCCCAAGGCCACAGGTTCTGAGTGGGTCTGACTCTCCAGCATCATGCCAACACCCTTCGAATGGCCACTCCTTTCCTGGGACCATTGATTCCCACTGCCCTTACCCTCTGTCTTCATTTCTTTTCTGTGGTTGTGATCAAACACCATGATCAAGGTGACTTATAAAAGAAAGCATCTATTTTGGGTCTCATGGTTGCAGAGGCTTAGAGTCCATGACCACTAGGGGAGGGAGCATGGCCACAGGCAGGCAGAGCACCGGAACGGTGACTGAGCTCACATCTTAACCCACCATCACAAGGCGAGACGCTGGTAATGACATGGGCTTTGGAAACCTTCAAACCAGTGACACATCTCCTCTAATAAGGCATGTCTACTAATTCTTCCCAAACAGTGCCACCAACTGGGGACCATGTATTCAAATATATAAGCCTATGCAGGGGGAGGCATTCTCATCCAAACCACCACACCCCAAAAGCAGCGTTCCTCCCACTGGGAGGTGAGGTGCTGTCCTAGGGTCCTACTCCGACTTCTCCCCAGCGCCCACCCTATTCAGCAAGCACTAGGTAGTTTTAACCTGGCACCAGGGTCAAGGAGGAAGGAGAGACATGCAGGATGGAGGAGATGGAGACCCCAGGTTTCTGGAGGCAGTCCCAGGGGGTCTGGGTTTGCTTTCTCTTTTATCACTTAAAATTAAGGCCTTAGTGGGAGAGACCCAGTGTGGCCATCAGTTCTGGTTTTCTGGGGCTGAGGACATTCTCGGGAGGCAGGCAGGACATTCAGCGTTAAAACTGGAGACGTCCCAGGCCAGCATGGGAGCTAGTCACCCTCGAGGGTCTCCAACTCCATATACTCCAACCCCACCTGATACTTGAACTTCCTTTGTGTCTAACAAAGCAGGCTGTGCAGCTTTGCTTGTGTACTTCCAACAGCAATGAGCTCATTGACCACCAAAGCAACAAGGGATAGCCGAGAAATGGACACAGTGAAGACTGGGGACTGACCACAGAGAGGCCGGGGAATGGACACAGTGAAGACTGGGGACTGACCACAGAGAGGCTAAGTCACAGTGGTATTCAGGGGCAGTGGAGGCTCAGGGCAAGAGCCCCTGAGCTGCCTGTGGGCTGTTAAACAAGAATAGGAGGACAGAAGGGAAAAATCGGAAATGCCTGGTGCAGGGAACAGTATGGACCATAGCTGGAGACGAGGTCTGAATTCTCTTGCTAGTCTCCGTGAACCAGTGGGGCAGTGCTGGGGTGAGCATTAGCTGTGACCCTGTAGCTCTCCTTCCTCGCTTTTCCTGGGAAGGACTTCCTTTGAAACGGAGTAACCCCAATCCTCTTGTCTTTGAGTTAGGAAAGGCCTCAGCACCCATACAAGAGTTGCCAGGAGGCCCTGGAACTGTTTGTCAGAGGTGCTTTGGTCTTTTAGCACCAGTATCTGGCTCCTCCTCCACGAAGTTCATCTGGCTTCTCTTGCCTTGAATGCATCCCTCCAGAGAAGATGTGTTTCCTGCCTGGACAGTACCATCATTTTCAGCCTGTGCTGGAGACTCCTGCCACTCTCCTGCTGGCGACTGCACTTGCTAGCTCACATTCCTGGAATGGATGTCGTAGCCAGACAACTCTTCCACAGAGAGAGTGAAAGTGTTCCGGGTCTCTCTGAGTTTATTCCCAGATCCGCCCTTAGCCCCTTTTCCCTTCCTGTGTGTCTCATAGCTGGAATGACCCCAGGCCCAGGGTGATGCCTCTGGGAGCCCTAGCCCGACACCAGAACTTCCCACTACCTTTTGGGAACCAGGAGAGAGCTGAGTTGACTCATAGTCAAGCATACAGCAAACACATACAAAGTGCTTGTAGCAGTGTGTTCTCTCAACTCTGTTTCCCGTGTGAGCACAGAAGTCACCCCACTTCCCGTCTTCACGCAGCTCCCCACGTGTGGAGCAGAAAGCACCCTGTGTGTGTTCAGAAGTGTAGGTGCTCTTGGCTAAACAAAAGCAAGGCTTCCTATGCCTTGGAGACAGACAGCCTGGCTCCAGATCCCGGTTACACCCCTAGAGGGCTGATTTCCCTTCAGGGTCACTTAACCCTGTCTGTGACATGGACCTGATGTGGCTGTCTGGGAAGCAGGATGAAATGACAAGTGTGGCCATGCTCTGCTGGTACCAGTGTGCACTCTCCGGCAGCATCTCCTGATATCCTCTGCACTAAATGCCCATAAATGGTCCTGACTTAGTAGGTGGGACCAACTACCAGGAGGGAGGGAATAGGCATTCCACAATCTCCAGAGCTGGGGTTCTGGGGACTGATCCAGCATCCAGGGGTGCAATGGCTTCTCAAGCAACATTCTGGGGCTGCTGAGGAGAGGCCCCAGGCAGGGGAGGGCAGTGCCTAGAATTATCCACCAATCGCACAGGTTCCTGGCACCGGGAGCACGCTCTTATCTGCCCAGCCCAACATGGGGGGGTGGCCAGGCTGGCTGAGGCAGGACACTGCCTAGGAGCTGGACACGGAGCAGTCCCGAGCCAGACTGGGTGGGTGACGGCTGTTGAGGGCTCTGAGTGTCTCTGCAGGCTGGTGGCCAGCTGGCTGCCCATCTTCCCCACCATGTCGGACGGCGAGGGCCCCTCAGCTGGTGAGTGGCAGAGCTATATTTACCGGCCATAGCTCCGGTTGCAAAGGCAAGGTCTACAGTCACCAAGGGCACCCGGCCCCCCACGGGCTGCAGGCACCAGTGAGGTGGGGACCCTTTCCTCCTAGCTTGACACCCGGGAGCTGCAGCCCAGTGTAGGCAGTTTGAGTTTCAGTCCTGGCCGCACCCCCTGATTTCCTAGTAGGCTTTAGCAGGAAGCTGCGCCTCTAACAGATTCTCAGACTGTCAGCCTGGAAAAGGGGCAGCGCTGGCCACAGGGTGAGGGACTCAAGCTAGGGGACTGGGCTTCAAAGTGGGTACAGGGTGCATGACCTCTGACACCATCTATAAGGGAAGGCATGTCACATTAATCCGGAGTGATTACATAGGTTCTGGGAGGTTTCCTGGGATCCTGAGCCCACTGGGATGTCCGGGGTCCCTGCACCAGCTTGAGACCAGCTTGCTGAGACCTCCAAACCCTCTGGGCTGGAGGTGGCTTAGGGATACAGGCAAGAAGAGATGCAGTCAGATTCTGGGTCTTCCTCACATGCCCTGATATGCTGTGGGGACTGCCTCAAATAGTGGGCAAACTGTGATGTTTTCCTTGAACGAGGCTGGAGAAGGGTGGGTGTGGAGAACAGAATCACCAGTGTTTACTGTGGGGCTCTGGAGGAAGTGGCCCAGGCTCTGATCTCCAGGTTGTGTGATGTCGATCAAGTGGTTTGATTTCTCTGAGCTTCAGTGTCCGTAGGTGTCAATGGGAATGTGGTTAGGCACCTGACTCACAGTGTGTGAAAATGACGGTAATGTACAAAAGTAGCTGCTGATGCCTGGTGTGCCATGAGTAGTACAGCAGCTCCTTTGAGACAGGGTAAAAGGGCACTGAGGGCAGGTGCTCAGAGGCACACACAGGCTGGGCATCTCCCCACGGTCGCGTCCTTGGTGCTCGGTTCTGGCCCATAGAGACTTTATCCTAAAACCTCACCTTGGTGATTCTTGGGCATTCACAGGCATGCCAGGCTGTCCCAGAAAGGCACTGTGGCACTGTGATATCTGATGGACAGTCTGGGCCTGGCTCTGTGTATGCATATGTGTTGGGAGAGAGACGCTGACAAAAGCGGCTGACCTCGCCTGCTTCCATTGGGCGCCAGCAGAGCTGGCTGCCAAGCGTTGCTGCTACGGCCGTGGAGGCCCCCGGTGCCTGGGGGGCAGCCAGCAGCAGTCTCTGGCTGGCCAGGCCCCACACCTGACACAAACCCGGAATAGCTCTCCCTGCACCCGGGACACAGCCCTCGTTTTAGCATTTTGTAAAGCCACCCGTAGGTAGAGTATTTCAGGAAGGCAAAGACAATATTTAGCCTGCCAGGGCAATGGCGTGGCACTAAGTGGACATGCGTGTTGGGCCTGGGGACCAGCGTGTTCTCTCTGTCTTGTCCTTGACTAGGAGAGGGGCATTGGGTTGGGGGCCTGGAGCTGGGGTCGGTGCTGGTTCACTTTGCCCTGGCTCAGCAGAGGCGCTGGGCACGTTCTAAGTGTCATTCTCCTGTAAAACACAACATGGCGGTCTTTGTCCTTCCTACATAGGTTTGACACAGTGCCTTGTCTAAGAATATAAACATGTCCTGCTAGGGAGGCTGAGGCAGGAGGATTTAAAGTTTGAGGCCATCCTCAGCTTCATAGAGAGACCCTGTTTAAAAAAACAAAACAATAAAAAAAACACAAGAGACACCTTTCCCCCAGACAACAGCAAACCAAACTGGCCGGTGGGTGCGGCATAGGAGGCTCTGTGTAGGAAAGGATCGCCTTGAATACGTGTCTGACATTCAGGTTTCTCTGCGACTCCTGCCTCCAGCAACAGACCCAGGAAGCTGCAGTGGGATCTCTTTGTTGTCCCTGACCAGTTTCAGGGTCGGTGACAGTAGTATCGACGCTCTAGTCCTCCGGCACTGCTCCCTGGTTTGCTCGTCTACTCAAAGGGACCAATGAAGGGGCTCTCTCCTCTTCATGCTGCCGTAGGAATAAAGGAAGGCAAAACACCATTATCATGTTGGCTGTGTGGGGGCTGGATAGTCAGGAAATAAGCTGAAGGGACCAGGACACCTTCCTAGTCCTGGCCATTTTGGACACGCTGTTTACTGTCTGGAGGTGAGGGACATCAGCTCCACCGTGGAGCGAAGAAAACAGAAATCCAGGGGCAGATGGCACACCCA
The DNA here is from genome assembly GCF_000317375.1 of Microtus ochrogaster. Lineage (NCBI taxonomy): Eukaryota > Metazoa > Chordata > Mammalia > Rodentia > Cricetidae > Microtus > Microtus ochrogaster. Next base: position 43,747,944 of record NC_022009.1, read on the forward strand.
AGGTCACCCGACTGCTAGAGGGTCTAGCAGAGACCTAACCCAAGCTCCTCCCTCCCCGTTTTCTTTGCTCAGTACCCAGGTAAGGTCCTTCCTTATTCCAGGAATCTCGCCCTGGCTTCAGCAACACCCCCCTTTTTTCAGTGATAGCTAGGTAGCTCAACACTGCCTCCAATTATCTGGAGCCTGTTTTAAAAAATGTGGTACCTTGTTAGGGCATCCGGAAAATTCCGTGGAGAGGGGAGCACAGCAGGCGGTGCAGACTCTGCGATTTATGGCCTTCTGCCTGGGCGGGCAAGCCTGGGGGAGGCTAAGGTTACCTAGGAGTCAGCATTGTATTTATAGCAGGAACTGCCCGGCCCACCAAAGGCATGGCCTTTTCCATGCCTGCATTTTAGACTAGACTCTACTTCCAGGGTACAGGGGTGACTTGGATGCATCACTTGGCCTGGCAAAGCCTTAGTTTCGTCATTGGTAAAATGAGGACTTGCTGCCTCCCTCACTGGGTCTGTATTAGCACCTTCTGGACAGACTGGTCCTGAAGGGACGATTTCACACATCCCAGCATTCCTGTGTGGGCCTTACAACATCCAGTCCCTTTCAGTAGGAAGGAGTAGCCTGGCCCTGGGCTGTCTGTTCTGTGTTTAGGAAGGGAAATGACGGGTCTGGTCAACTCTGAGCATTAAGAACAGCCTACTGTGTTATTAGACATCCGTGAATGCAGTCAGACCAGCCCAGGGTTCAAATCCCTGCCCTACTACTAACTGGCTCTGTGGCCTTGGGCAAGTCATTTACCTGAAGAGTGAACATTTGTCCTACTAGAGAGCATGGTGTGTGTGTGTGTGTGTGTGTGTGTGTGTGTGTGTGTGTGTGTGTGTGTGTGTGTGTGTGTGTGTAACCATAACTGAGTATGCGTGGAGGGGGTCAAAAGTGAGTATATGGTGGGGGGCATGACTGATTCTACGGAGGAGGGGAGGAGACAGTAGATGGAGGTGGGGTGGGGTATAACTGAGTATAAAACTGAGTATGTGTCTGATTGCTGAGTGAACTTTTGCTTCCTCCTATGTAACTTCTGCCAAGTCCACTGCAGTCAGTCCATTCTTACCTTGAGAAATGGCTGCTCTTTTGTTTGTCTGAGACAGGGTTTCTCTGTCTGGCTGTCCTGGAACTTGCTTTGTAGACCAGGATGGTCTTGAACAGAGATCCACCTCCCAGTCTCAGAAGTACTGGGACTAGAGGCCTGTGCCACTGCCCAGCTAGAAATACTTGTTCTTGATCCTGTCATGGAGGGAAGGTTGTTCTTCTATTAACATCACCCCGCTTCACACTCCTTTGTCAAGAGATCCAGCTAAGCGGGCCCCTGACATCCTCACAGGCTCCCCAGATACTTATTTCTTGAAGTACTTGGCTCTCTGCCTCAATTCAGAGACATCTTCCCAAGACCCTGGGGCTGGGCTGGGGGCATCCAAGGCTCACTTGGTTTGTCTAGGCACATAGAAGACTCCTTTCTCCCAGGGCCTCATGCTGCTTCCTCAGCAGGCACTAAGGCAGCCCCACCTCCTCTCCTTATCCTAGCTAACACTGGCTCTGGCTTCAGTGTCTCCTAGGAGGCACTGAATCCTCCCAACCATGCTGTCCCAGACCACAGCTGTGCAGACCTTCGAGGACAGGCCTGACAGCTGTCCCTGCCCTGGTTTGGGGCAGGCAAACCTGTGAAAGGGGCAGAGAGGACCCAGGAGTGACCCTGGAACACGGTGATCTCAGGCCACTGGTTCCAGAAAAAGACTGAGGTAGCCTGGGTTCCTCTGATGGTCTGAGCCATGCTCTCTGCCTTGGATATCTCAAGCACACCAGCATGCTGGCCCCAGGACAGCAAGAGGAGTGACATGATCTCAGGATCCAAAAGACTCGGTGACAGCAAAGCAGCCTGGGTTCTGTCCTCCCTGCCTGCTGACTGGCTGATTGACAGCCTGCCTCAGAGCCTTGTGAGCATCTCAGGAGGAGATGAACTCAACACTATCCATCTGCTTTCTGTGACAGTGACAGAGTGTCCAAGACTCTTACATCACAAGGAGGAAAGGGCCAATTTGCCTTCACTGTAGGATTATATGTAATCACTTAGCACTGTGGCTTGGGCCTGTGGCAGGCAGGGCATTATGGTGGGACACATGGTGGCAGAGTGGCTGACCTCACAGTAGCTAGGAAGCTGAGGGAGAAAGAGGAGGGGACAGGGTCCTGGTAGCATCTCCCAGAGCATGCTCCAGTGACTGAACTGCCTCCCGCTGGGCCCCACTTCCTAGGATTTCTACCATCTGCGATAGTGCTACAGACCAGAGGCCAGGTCTTCAGCATATGGGCCTCTAAGGGACATTCAAGATTCAAACCGTGGGGATTAAAGGCATGTGGAGGCAGAGGCAGGAGGATCTCTGAGTTCGAGGCCAGCATGGTCTACAGAGCTAGTTCCAGGACAGCCAGAATTGTTACACAGAAAAACCCTGTCTCAAAAACAAAACAAAACAAAAAGAATCCAAACCTCATACCTCTCTGGAACACTGTTCTTGGAGGGGTCTCTGCGCCCTGAGGCTCTGCTCCAGGCTGCTTGCCTTCTGGAGTTGAGGACTGTCTGATGTCTCCCTTTCTAGTAATATAACTACATTCGGGCTTCATTCTATAGGTAGGGAATCAGTGAAAACTCTGGAGCCAAGGAGGGGCCTGGGTTGTTAAGGTTCTATGGATGGAGGCACTGGAGAAAGACAGTGGAGGTCAAGAGACCAGGGAGTCCCAGCAGGACATCTTAGTCTCATCTGGGAGGGGGAGGGGACACTGTGACCTTGGGGTGTTGTGGAGATTCCGTGAGAGGTCGCCTTTCAGTTCCCTAAACACGTGGAGTCTGGAAGAGCCGTGGGTGGCCTTCTTTCAAATGTACCTACAGATGTGGCAAGCACGCAGATGAAGCTGGCGTGAAGGGATTAACCTGAGTATCACTGAGCTGCATCACAGGAAAGGCTGGGTGTGGGGCAGAGCAGGTACAGGTAGGTAGAAGCCCTGTGTGGTCACTCCCATTTACTGTCCCTTATGGTTTGTACTATACTTCCAGCTCAAAGTCCCTGCACTGTGCATGGGGAAAAGTGAGCCCAAGAGAGAAAGATCAGATGAGTCAGCCAGGATTGGCACTGTGAGCTACTCTCCAGCTGCTCTCTCTGACAGGTCCCATCATCCTTAGCATTGTGCTGAGTGCTCTTGCCACCCCTCTTCCTGTTCAAAACCAGTTTATCATCAGACATGGGAAGAGGGTCTGACTCGTTAGGACCTTCCCTGTAAATAGAAGTTTATGTCCCTCCAGCAGCTCCTAAATAAACATGCTGAGGCTTAATATTAAGTCTAAATGCTTGGTTGATAGCTCAGGCTTATCACTAGCTAACTCTTACATTTAGATTAGCCCATATTTCTTATTTATGCTCTGCCACATGGTGGTACATTTATTAGCATGGCACATTCATCTCCTGCTCCCTCTGCATCTGACTGGTGACTCCTGACTCTACTCTTCTCCTTCCCATCATCCTTAGCATGGTCACCTCGCCTATACTTCCTGCCTGACTACTGGCCAATCAGCATTTTATTAAACCAATTTGAGTGACAGATCTTTATAGAGGGAGCTGCGGGCCTCTTCCCACATCCCGGCTCCTGGCCGCCTGGCTAGCTTATGCCCTGAAATAACAACACACAAATTGTATTCATTTAAACACTGCCTGGCCCATTAGCTCTAGCTTCTTACTGGTTAATTCTTATATCTTGATTACCCATTTCTATTAATGTGTGTAGCACCCCAAGGTGCACTTACCGGGAAGATTCTAGCCTATGTCCATCCTGGGTCAGAGCTTCATCGTGTCTGCCCTGGAGAGAGGAGCATGGCATCTGAGCTCACTTTCTCTTCCTCCCAGCATTCTGTTCTGTTTACTCTACCCACCTATGTTCTAACCTATCAGGGCCAAGCAGTTTCTTTATTAATTAACCAATGACCTTCCTCCATCAGATCTTTACAGTATACAAGACAGTTATTCCACAGCACTTCCCTGAGATTTGTGACTTCAGGGACCCTATGCATTGGAAGCTACACTCTGTTGTCTCATTGGGCAACATTACTGAAAGATGTATAGTTGGCCTGACCATATTCTGTGCTACTTACAGGATTCGGTGTCTGAGTACAGCTGGAGCCCTCATTGTCCTGCATCCAGGCATAGACCACCTTCTCTTCCTGCATGCAAGGAGGTTATCCATTATCGCGTTTGACACTTACTGTCCCGGAGTCCCCCAGGCTAGCCACACATGCCTGTGCATGAGTCCCGTCTTTGGACATCAGTGGGGCACTCATGCTGGCTCAGCACAGCCTTCATACATGATCTTAACTCGGGGCAGCTGATGAATGAGTTCCCATTGCTGGAGCCGTGCTCCAGTGTCTCCAGCACATGCGAGGACTTCTTGTTGGTGAGAAGAGACACAGGGCAAGCCTGCAGGAAGCTGTTAGGAGTTCGGTGTGGGAATTTCCCACCAACTTGAATTGAACATCATCAACACAGCAAGAGGTTTTGTTTTAATCTATCTATTTATTTATTTTGTATGTATATGTATGTGTGTGAGCTTGGATGTATGCCATACGTACAAATGGTGATCAGGAGACAGCTTGTGGATGTGGGTCCCAGAGGTTACACTAAGTTCACCAGGCTTGACGGAAACACCTTTGCCCACTGAGACATCTTACTGAACCCTGTATTTTTGTTTTTTTCGTATGTGTGTGTACGGGCATACGAGCACATATGCGCACAGTTGCACATGTAATAGTAGTAGTCAGGAGACAATGTGGAAAAGGAGTCAATTCTCTTCTACTGTGTGGGTTCTAGAGATCAAACTCAGTTGATCAGTTTGTCAGCAAGTCCTTTTACATCCTGAGCTATTTCGCCAGCCTCTTTTACCTTTTTCTTGGTTTTCAAAACAGGGTTTCTCTATGTAGTTGCCACTGTCCTGGAACTTGCTCTGTAAACCAGGCTCTAACTCACAGAGATCCACCTGCCTCTGCCTTCCGAGTGCTGGGATAAAAGGCGTATGCCACCATCGCCTGGCCATTTATCATTGAGAAACCGCCACACTGCTTTCCAAAGTGGTTGCACTGCACGTACTGGCTTTGTGGGAGCCTAGGCTGTTTGGATGTTCACCTTACTAGACCTGGAAGGAGGTGGGAGGTCCTTGGACTCCCCACAGGGCAGGGAACCCTGACTGCTCTTCGGGCTGATGAGAGAGGGGGAGTGGATTGGGGGAGGGGAGGAATATGGGAGGTGGTGGCAAGAAAGAGACAGAAATCTTTAATAAATAAATAAATTTAAAAAAATAAAAAAATAAGGCAATGGTGGCACATACCTTTTATACCAGCACTCAGGAAGCAGAAGTAGGCGGATCTCTCTGAGAAGCCATGTCTCAGAAAAAAAAGAAAAGAAGAGAAATAAGTTATTATCATTTGGGACCACAGACTCTTTTCTTCTTGATAGCATACAGTTAAAATAAAGTGCAGGAACTGTTTGCTGAGGCAGGACTAGCCCATCAGTGTTCTTTGCACTCGCACTTTTATGCCAAGGTTGGCGCCCATTAGAAAGACCTCATGTTTTCATTGACTGTACTGAAAGTCAGGATGCGCTTGGGTTGCTGTGGAAAACACAGATTGCTGTGCTTCACAGTGGTGAAGGTTTCTCACTCACGCAAGGTCTATTCCAGTCAGGTCCTTGTAGAACAGGTCCCTTACCAGAAAGGTCCCTTCATACAGGCCCAGATTGCCCCCGTCCCCAGGCCCCTTCAGGGCGGGTAGTGTTGTTTGAGTGAATCATAGTAATATTATTGACTCTCCCCACTACAGGGTTTTTTGTAATGTTACAGTCATCCACCTTAATTATGGAAGGCTCAGAGCGCATGGTGTAAACTATGGTCAGCAGACATTCACGATGTAGGTCATGTGACTTACAACATGCAAATTACACAAAGCAAGGGGCGAGAATTTTCAAGCTATCTTGTTCTCCCACAGATGTTAATTTACACTTAAAAGCACAGAAATATCCCTTCATCTGTTCATGGCCACTCAGGCTGCTTCGTCTCTTGGCTGGCTTGACGCACTGCTTGGAGTGCAGATGTCCCTAGACACTGATTCCGTTTCCCCAGGAGTGAGATCTGGATCAGATGGTGGGTCTATTTTTAATTTTTTGAGGAAGCTCTATGCTGATTTCCATAGTGGCCAGACTGGCTTACATTCCCACCAGCCTTGGATGAGCGCTTTTTCTTCTCAGCTGCCTTTCAACTTTTAAATGTTTTGTACTCTGTGTGTGTGTGTGTGTGTGTGTGTGTGTGTGTGTGCAGATGATGTGTGTGTGCAGGGTGTGCAGATCATGTGTGTATATGTGTGCAGATGATGTGTGTGTGCGGGGTGTGCAGATGATGTGTGTGTGCAGGGTGTGCAGATGATGTGTGTATATGTGTGTAGATGATGTGTGTGTGCAGGATGTGCAGATGATGTGTGTGTGCAGGGTGTGCAGATGATGTATGTGTGCAGGGTGTGCAGATGATGTGTGTGTGCAGGGTGTGCAGATGATGTGTGCGTGCAGATCATGTGTGTGTGCAGATGTGTGTAGATGATACATGTGTGGATGTGTGCACTTGAGCACATGCGTACACTCAGAATTCTCTCCATTCACCTTTACATGGTTCTCGAGATTGGGCCTGTGTGGCAAAGTGCACTTCTCTAGTGAAGCCATGTCTCCGGCCCCTCATCTTTTTGATTCCAGCCATTCTAACAGGTGCAAGGTGATGTCTTACTATGATTTCAGTTTGCTTTTCTCTGGTGATCACCGGTGCTGAGCGTGTCTGCATATACCTCATGGCATCTGAACAGCTCCTTTTGAGAAACGTCGATCAGGTCTGGCCGCTCATTTTGTAATTGGGTTGTTTGGTTCTTAACTACCAAGTTATTTGAGTTTTTTACTTTCTTTGTTCCTTTCCATTTTAAGTTATTTTGATTTTTAGGTTTCTGAGACAGGGTCTTACTATGTAGCCCTGGCTTGGCCTGGAACTCACTCTGTAGACCAGGCTAGCCTTAAACTTACACAGATTTTCCTGCCTCTGCCCCACCCCCCCCAGTGCCAGGATTAAAGGAATGTACCACTACACCTAATGGGGCTTTCCTTAAAAAGTTAATTAATTAATTAATTTTTTTTATGAGACAGGGTTTATATGCTGTAACCCAGGCTGGTTTATAACTCACTATGTAGCCCAGGCTAGCCTCAGAAACCACAGCATTTCTCTTGCCTCAGCCTCCCCAGTGCAAGGATTATAGGCATGAGCTACCACATTCAGTTTGGATTTCTTTTCTTACTTTTTAAGATCGATCTCTGTCTCTCTCGTCCTCCTTCCCTCTTTCCCTCTCCTCCCCCTCCCCCTCTGTGTGTGTCTGAGTGCATTTGCATGTACATGTGGGTGCCTAAGATGACCAGAAAAGGGTGTCAAGTCTCTTGGAGCTGGAGTTTCAGGTGGTTGTGGGTCCCCTGATGTGCATCCTCTGCAAGAGCTATGCATGCTCTTAGCCCCTGGGCCATCTTTCCAGCTCCCTGAATTTCTTATGTGTCCTGCATATTAACCCTTTGTTAGATGTATACAGTTCTCCTTTGGGGACTCTTCCATGTCCCCCGAAGATAACATACCCTAAGGATTCTGAAGTTATTGAATAAAATGTTGCAGTGTTTCCGTACACCTTACACATTCTCTGAAGTCTTTGCATCATCTCTAGACGACGTACGCTTCCTACCACTGTGCAGAGGCTATGGAGAGCTGCCACACTGTGCGGGTAAGGGAGAAATGACAAGGTCATCTGTATGTGTCCAGTACAGGAAACCTCGGGCCTAATTACACAGCCCCTGTCAGCTACAACATGATATTCGGCTTTTGAGCACTGTTTCCCAGTTGGCTGGATCCACAGATGCAACAGGAAGGGCCCAGAGGTCAGGTTGTCCTTTACAGAGTTTTGTCTGCCCTCCGGGAGGTGGTCTCTTAGCCCTGCGGGTTGTTTCCCTTGCTGTGCAGCACCTTGTTCACGGAATATAATCCCATTTGTCTATTTGTGCTTTTGTTATCTGTGACTTTTAGATACTATTGAAAAAAATCCATTGGTGGATGAATGGATAAAGTAATGTGGGATATTACAATGGAATGCTAATCAGCCATATAAATGAAAACCCAGCCTGTGACAGCACAGAATGGGATTGTCACTTAACATAATGATGAGTCTGGTATCAGAAGACAAATCACAGCATGACCTCACTCTCTTGTGGAATCTAAAGGAACTGACCCATAGATGCGTAGCGTGCTTCTTACCTGAGCCTGGGCAGGGAGCAGGGCAGGGAGGAGCTTGGACAAGGGAACAGAATGTTAGTGAGACTCAGGAAGTACATTCGCGATCTGTGGCACAGCACGGTTGTTAAGGGTGTCATACCTCACTCATGAAAAATAGAGAGTAGATGAAACAGGCTCTCAGGATTGGGTAACCATGTGACAGGGTCTTTTTGCTCATTGCTAGATCCAGGCAATGCATGCAGACTTCAAAACATCCTGTGCATGCGATAAACCACACAAAATATAATTTCTCTGTTCATTTTAGTTGAAAAGAGGAAATGGGAACAGAGACAGGTAGAGAAGCAAGAGCAACAGGAGCAATGGATTAGCTAAGGAGAGAATAGCATACGTCAGTCTCAGACGTCTAGTTCTCAGAATTGTGAGACAATAAATTTATGTTACTAACAAAAGAGAAAGGGAAGAAAAACGAACATCAATTTCTGAAAGTTTTGGTTCCAGTCCTACCTAAGGGAAACATTGGCTGCTGATGGTCAAGAATCTCGTGTGTGTGTGTGTGTGTGTGTGTGTGTGTGTGTGTGCACGCACACACGCAATGTGCACATCTGTATGCTTGTGCCATATGGAGGGCAGAGGTCCCAATGTTTTTTTTCTCAGTTACTCTCTATCTTATGTGTTTGAGACAACATTTCTCACTGAACCTGGAGCTCACTGATTTGGCTAGACTGGCTGGCATTTTGGCTCCAGGGATTCTTCCCTCTGCCTTCCCACCAAGGAGAATGCAGGCGTGCACTGCCCTGCTAGGGGTTCAAGTGAGTTCTCTGTATCTAAGACCAGGTCTTCATCCTTGCTCATCAAACCGTACTGACTGAGCCATCTCTCCAGCTCCAAAAGTCTCTTCTGTTTGGTGCAAGAGGAGTGTGACTGGCAAAGCCCAGAACAGACCAAGTGGTGCTGTCCCAGGGAGCTCAGAAGAAAATGATGGTAGAAAAACAGTGGGGAGGTCTGTGATAGCTCTAGGGATAGTCTGTTTGGTGGGCACGGTGGCATACAATCCACAGAAGACTCGGTCACAGTGAACAGCTTTATGAGCTGGTATAATCACAGGCCTGCAATCCCAACATGGGAGACTGGGCCAGAAAGAGGAGGGGTTTGAGGCCAGCCTGAGCTACAGAGTGAAACCCTATTTCAACTAACTAACTAACTAACTAACTAACTAACTAACTAACTAACTAACTAACCAATCAACCATCCAGCCTAACACTGTTCTGGTAGTACATGTGCATAGCCAATGAATTCAATTAAAAATTTGCCTTCTAGGGCTGGAGAGATGGCTCAGTGGTTAAGAGCACTGTCTGCTCTTCCAGAGGTCCTGAGTTCAATTCCCAGCAAGCACATGGTGGCTCACAACCATCTGTAATGAGATCTGATGCCCTCCTCTGGCGTGTTGGCATACATGGAGGCAGAATGTTGTATACATAATAAATAAATAAATCTTAAAAAAAATTGCCTTCTACCAGAGGGCAGAGTACAATCCATCTTGGTGCTTATAACAAGAGAAGCTCTTTCCCGTGCAGTGCGTGGGCTGGGGAGATGGCACAGTGTGTGGGCTGGGGAGATGGCACAGTGTGTGTGACCACTTTCTCTACAAGTGTGAGGACTTGCGTGTGAGTCTCCAGCACCTGTGTAAAAAGCCAGGCGTGACTTTGTGTGCCTATCACCCCAACATCGGGGGTGGGGACAAGAGGATCCTGGCAGCTGATTGGCTGACCAGCCTAGCAAAAATGGTGAATTTATGGTTTGGTGAGAGACCCTATCTCTGGCCTTTGCATGTGTGTGCATCTGATAAATATGTAACACACACACAAATACATATACACATACCACACACGAGTTTTCAACCTACACGATGTTCATAAGCCCTTCCCTAAGGATATATGATGTCACTAGGAATAGGGCTGGACGTGTAGCTGGGCTCTGCTCTGGGGACAGAGTGCTTCTGTGGTCTTGCATTGTAACCACATCTTCTAGGAATCTCACCTCATTGTTTCCAGTAGCAAAATGTCAAGTATTGGTCCAGCCACAAATACCCTTCCAGGCTCTCTGCTCTGAGGGGAGTGCTCTGTCTGATGCCACAGTACTTACCAAGCATACACGATGAACCACCTGCTCCCTGTGGCCTTAGAAAACAGGGCTTCCTGGAGAGACCTGGGTTTGAAGCAGGAGGCCTAGCCTGGAGTCAGTTCTATCTCAAAAGCCCGGGACTTGGGTGAGTCCATTGCCTCCAGTGTTCACCACAGAACCCTAGCCAGGTGCACAACATAAAGACAAATGCATCTCTCTTCTCTTTGCCTGAGCCAGGGCCAGGGAGGCACCCCCAAAGCACCAGCCATCTTCTGGAGCAGTTGGGGACTGCAGCAGGCTCCTGGCTCTGCCCCAAGACCAGAATAGGCTGAGCAACAGCACCTGTGGCATTGGGACCCTCCATCCTGCCCAGGGCTGCTATGATGTTGCCTGTGCCCTCCTCCCTCATGAGGGCTCACAATCCCTTACAGAGAGAAGCAGAAGCAGAACCAGGTTCCTGTCATGTATGTGTGTGTGCCCTACCTCGAGACGCTCCTTCCCATCCATGCTTGCTCACTCAGATTGTCACAACCCTATCAGGTGACACTTACGCACAAGCTCAGACACCCGGGATAAGCACAATTAAACAGACAGATGCTAACATTTATAGGAAGAAGAAACAAGACCAAGCAAACTAACCAAAAACTTAGGGCTTGGGGATTGTTGTCAGGGAAGGTCCTGAGTTCTAGCCCCTCTGTTCCTCCACTGGTCCTAAATTCCAACTCTTCTGGAAATATAGAGACATTTCTAGAAGACATTGAGCTGTCCCAGCCCCAGTCTGTCTCCAGGGTGTAGTGGTTCAGGAGAGGGAGGTAGGGAGTCTGAGGAATGCCAGCTGTGACTCCCAGGCAGTGGAATCCGAGGGAGGACAGGCTTCCTTCTGGGAGTGGTCTGTGCTTTGTATAGCGGGGAAAGGCCATGGCTCACAGGCCAGGACACTTCAGGGACCCAGAGTACCCCATTTGTGTCTGTTGATCACTCGTGTGTCAATCACAGGTTTGCACTGGGCCAGGGTTGACGTGGGGAGCTTGTGGACAGGCCTGGGTTGTCCCTTACTGCAGGGCCTTAGGGAAGGAGGGCCCAGCTCAGCACCCGACATCCTCACAGGTGCCGAGTCTCTCTCCTGCCCTCTGGTAGACAGCAGTCAGGTAGAGAGTGGGCATGAGGCCGCAGGGCCTTTCCACGGAGATAGCGAGGCTTGGGGAAGTGGACCCTTTGCCACAAAACCCCAGACCACTCTCCCTGTGGGCTTTTTGTCCTTTGTCCTGTCCTTCCCAAAACTTGCTGAGTGTATTGGGAAAGTGGTCTCAGTAGTGATGAGGGGACGGAGATAGGTGCCACCAGGGATAACGGGTGTAACGGCCATGGGGTTGTGTGTGTCCCCACTCCCTGCTAGGCTGGACTCCACTTGGGCCAGGCCTGGCAGGAGGAAAGATGGTAGCCAGGTTTTCAGCAAATGTATCTGGTGGCCTTAGTCACACTCAGGATAACAGGGCAGAGGGCAGAGGGTTAGCCCCATGGCTTCTGGACAGCTCCTGCCTATGACTCCAGGCTTGCCTTTTCAGGGGACATAGGGACATGGAGTGGACAGTCAAGGCGAGGCTAGAGGCACATACAACTGTGGGGTTAAGTCCTGAGTTCTAATCCTGCCTCCATTGTCCCGCCTCTCATTATTTTGGGTAACTATTTTCTTGAAATATCACCCATATGCTAAGATTTGACCATTTAGGGCTGGGGGTATGGTTTAGTTGGTAGAGGGACTAGCATGCATAAAACCCTGGTTTCTGTCCCCAGTACCACATAAAACCAGGTGAGATGGTCCTTACCACATGGTGCGTGCCTGTTATCTGAGCATCAGAAGGTAGGGGTAACGCTCAGAAATTCAAGGCCATCCTTGCTGCATAGGAAGCGTGAGACCTTTTGGGACACGTGGGTTCTTTCTATTTTGCCCATTCTGCATTTGTGGTCATGTGACAGCATCCCATACCCTACAGCACCCATTGCCTCTCCCTCCGCTCAGCCTCTGGCAGCTTCGAGTCTGCTTCCTGCTTCTCTGGATAGCTCACGTGTGTGCTGTTGGATGCTGTACAGCTGAGATCTCTCTCACTTAGGGGAAGATGCAGTTTGCTGTTGCAGCCAGACTCAGAACCTCGTTTTATCTCTTTGCAAGTCCTGCCGTGGGGACCGATTAGCTGATGGCCTGGCTGCCACGCCTGGCCATGTGGAACCTTTTGAGAACTCACCCTCCAGACCGTGACTTGTGGGTGCATATTTTGTGTTCTACTAGCACTGCCGGCTGGCATGTCTGCCCTGACCCCATGTTTCACACTTCCACAGGGAACTGCATTATGATCACGATCAACTCTCTATGGCTTTGGCTTCTCTGGCCACTGCTATGCATTTTCTCAAATACTCACTGGCCGACGTTTCTCGGCTTTGTGGCCTCAAGCCTCAGTTTGCCAACCTGTGTAAGGGAACAATGACAGTGTCTGCTTCTCAAGTTTAAGCAATGCAGTCCTGATCCCAGATGCCTGCCAGTGGCCATTGCTGCTTGGAGCTTCAGGCTGCATTGGGGTTCTTCCTCCAAAAGCTGGTAGTAGAGAGGGACAAAGAGGAGGCCAGACACATGGAGGTGTGTGTGGGTGTCCAAAACCCCACTAGAAAGGCCACCAGAGAAGGTGCTGACGGACTGTGCAGCCCTGGGTGATCTTCCCCAAAGCTTTGAAGTGCTGCCAGGCTGTGGATGGGCAGGCCAAGACACTCCCTGGTGGAATGCAGACAGGACTGGCTGGCACCAAGTGTCTGACAAGGGGAATTGGTGTGTCCGTCTTATAAATAGTTTGGACACCCGAGGACTTGTGGCAGCGACTTTTACAGTCGTGCTGGTCACTGGAGGGCTCTGGAGGCAGGGGCATTCCCCTGTGAGGCTGTGCAGCTGTGTTCCGTGTTGGGTGCCCACAGCCTGGCAGAGGTGCCGATGGTTAGATTGATTGTGTAGCTGTAACCTGAGCTGGGAGGAGGTGAGGGACCTAATCAGCCTGTCACAGTGGAAACCAACCCACCTGGGAACAGTGAGCTTATTAGGAGGTTCCTGGGAACAGAACCAGGCTGGGAGGAGGGGAGAGTCTCAGAGGGGCCTGGAGGGTTCACCGAATCTATTCAGTTGAAAGGAAGATGATACCCTGTAGAACTCATGGCTCTGAGCCAGGTGTTCGTAGCTCACGCGGCAGGCTGAGTGCCAGACTTGTTCTCTGTCCTAGTAATGTATTCTGGGCAAAGGGGCCACAGGTGGAGAATAGGGAAGGAGGGCAGGACAGAGGAACCAAACTGGCATTGGCACTTGAGTTCTGCCACCTGGCACCATATGATCTGTGACTTCTCTTGACACCTCTCTCCTCATCTGTGAGACGAGCCTGCTGATGCAGAGATGGGAAGTGCCCCTGTAGGCTGGTGCATCTGAGCACTCGGTCCCCAGTGGTGGCACCACTTTGGGGTGTTATGGGGCCTATGGGAGTGGGACCTAGCCAGAAGAAATGGGTTGTTAGAAGTCACCTTGAGGGTTAAGGTTCAGTCCCAACTGTGCTTCGTGATCTACCAAACATGAGCAAGCCACCCCAGGCTCTTGCTGCCCCGGCCATGAGTCGTTCCCATCTTCATTCCCCTCTGTCATGGACCGTGCCCCTCTCAGCGAGTGAGTAAATCCTCCCCTGCAGCCATTCTGTCTAAGGGACGGTTCACACAAGAAACTAGAGTAGCACATGTGCTCACAGACAGAGCTGGGGAGCTTCCGTGTTGTACGTGTGAGCTGTTGAGACAGGCTCTCAGGAGATGCTGGGACGGCACCCTCACCCTGAGTGTACCTTACGGCCTGCGAACTCCTGCACCACAGCACAGTTCTTCAGGCGCGTCTCTGGGCACATAGGGCTGTTTCTGGGTTTACAAACAGCTTATTTGCACACACACACACACACACACACGTACGTGTGTGTTCATGTGTGTGGGTGTGTATATGAGTGTGTATGCAGAGGCCTGAAGCTGAAGTTGACAGTCTTCAGTTCCTTTCTATGCTTCTATCCTTCCTGCAGGGTCAGGCCCTTGAAATAGGAAGCATCTGGGACCCCTTAGTGCACAAGACGGGTTCAGAAGTGCTGAGAGAGAGAGAACCCCCCAGCAGGCAGTGTGACCTCAAGGGTGGGATTCTGCTGCCCCATGGCCTCTAGAACCTGAACCCTGGTTGGCCTGTGAACTGCGGCTAGCCAAATGCCATTGTCTCTGTTCTCCCTGCCCCCAGGTCCTCTTTAGAGCTGATTTACGGCCCTGAGAAAGCAGGGGCTGTGGAAGAGGACGCATAGGCCCGTTTTCAGGATGTATAGAGCCTGTCACCCTTAAAATAACAGCTACTTATTTGAAGGACCCGGGAGACAACTCAGCAAAGGACTTGCTGTGCAGGCTTGAAAACCTGAGTTTGGGTCCCAGAACCTGTGTAAAAAACTGGGTGTGGAGCCACGAACTGTCATCCCGGCTCTGCGAAGGCAGACACAGGAAGATAACTGGAGCCTGCTGCCCACCAGCCTAGCTCCAGGTTCAGTGAGTGGTGGAGAACAGCAGAGGAAACAGCTAATGTCAGCCTCTGGCTGCATACACAGGAACACACACACACATACACGTACACAAAAAATGTGCATCTTAGGGCTTCTGAGATGGGTAAATGGGCAAGGGGCTTGCCACCTAAGCCTAACGGCTTGAGTTTGATCCTTAGAAGTCGCTGTGGAAGGGGCGGACTAACTGAAAACATCCACTGTCTTCCACAGGCACACACTGTGACACCCCCTCAAAACAATAAGGTAAAAGTTAGAAAACTTGAAAATACATATTTCAAACAGCATTTTAAAAGAGTTAAATGTAAATAAGGAGATCATAGGCCAAGAAGCTGAAAGTCAGGGACACAGAGAGCAAAGACAGTCCCGGGTTTGCCTCCCAACTCTGTCATCTGTGGTCAGGTGATTGTACCTAAGCCTCAGTTTCCCTTTTAGCCTGTCTTAGAATAATCATGAGAAGTAGGGAAGTTCATGAGTGGGCACAGGATTTGCATACACACACACACACACACAAGGACACATACAATCATGCACACACACACAGATACACATATACATATACCATATACATACATACACCACACACACATATGCACATCACACATACAGACACACACACATAAGGACACATACAATCATACACACACACAGATACACACATACATACACCACATATATACATATACCACATACATATACATACACCACACACACATATGCACATCACATATACAGACACACACCCTCCCCCCAATGCTTCCAGAGGCATTCCCATCTCAGCCCAGCTCCAGACACTTCTGTGAGTAGAGTCTTCAAGGGGGATTCCCACTGGGCTAAGCACGAGAGCCTGAGCTGGAATATTCCTTCCACAGTCTAACTCTTGGAGGACTTCTGGAGCCTCGGATCCAGGCCCTGACCCTCACCCTCTGCCATAGCTAGTATTGATTGTCATCTTACAGAATCCAGAATCATCTGGGACATGGGCCTCTAAGTATGTCTGAAGGACTATCTTGATTACATTAATTGAGATAGGGAGATGATTTTAACTACGAGGGGACCACCCAGGGCTGGGATGCTGGCCTGTAGAAATGAAGACCGTGAGCCAGGCATAGCCCTGCATCCACCTTTGGCCATGGAGCTGTCAGGGTAGTTTCCCCACAGCGGTAGTAAGGACACGAACGACAGGCAGGTCACACTGCCTGGCCGTTACCAGTGCAGGCCCCTCTTGTTGAAGTTCCAGGTTGCTCCAGGCTAGCCCTTCTTCCCTCTGCTTTCTCCTTTCCTGATGGGGAGGGGACTCCTTTGTGTAGTGATATCTGTCACTCCATGTGGTCCCTGTTTGGTCTCCACTACTAGATGATAGGGCCTGAAGGCAGGGTCTGAGTCTCTGGTCTTCCCAGCACCTGGCACACAGTAGGTTCAGAATTGGTATCTCCTGTCCCCCTTGATCATTGTGGTTCCTCCAAGGCCTTAAGGAAGTGCTTATGCAGAAAGGCCCTTTGCTGGTACACACCCCTGCCAGCTGAGAATGATGTTTTTCGACAAGGAAACGGAGGCTGGAAGGGTGTAATTGGCAGTGGGGTTAGGTCATGGTTCAGTTACAGGCTGTGGGGGCTAGGGACGGGCCACAGAGATGTCCATTAAGTATCCCTACTAGGCCAGTGCCTGTGGCCCTCCTTCACTGTCCCTGCTACACCGGAGTGGCCTGATTTGTCAACGGGAGGAGAACTGCAATTGATGGTCTCTGAAATGCTTCGTGACTAGGGGTGGGAAATCACAGGGGAGGACAGGGCTGTGTTTGTTGGTGTCCAGGCATTCCTGCCTGCCACCCCTGGAGACGTGACATCACTATAGTTCCATGGCAGGCAGCAGTGTCACCAGCTTGGCAGGGACCCCATCCCTCAAGCCTGCCTTCTGCCATCTCACAGCGGCATGTGCGATTCTGGACCAGAGTTCTTGTGGGCCCTGCGGGCTCTGTCAGACTTGTGGGTGTGGCCTGCTGGGCTTCCTGTGCTAAAGGAGGAAGGGCCAGGCAATGGCCACAGAATGACTGGGACTCCCTTTGGTGGCCTTGAAGTTTTACTCTCTGCTGTGGACTTCTGTTTGACTCGACTATTCGGGACAGAGCGTGGGTGGGCATGAGCTCACTCTTTCCTCGTGTTTTGAGGACACATGACTCAGCTTGGCATCCCAGCAACGGCAGCACTGGCTGATCCATCGGCTTGTTATGGAGTCTGAGCATTCCCTCAGCCTCGCCAGCCTCAGTTTCCCCTCCTGGCACTCGGGATATGTAATACTAACTGCACTGGATAGGCTTCTCCAGGCCATGAGTAGGAAGCCCGGTATAAAGGAGAGACTGTAGGCCAGCAAGCGCCTGCTTCTAGGCCCTCGCTGTATCACAGGAGGGGACAGGGAGGAAAACTGTAAACCTAACCTGCTGCAATCCCACTAATGGTTGATCTCCCTTTCCCGAAGAGGAGGAGGTAGGGCTTCCTGCACAGGGCCAGGAACAACAGGCCTTTGTCATCGTCCTTTCGGGAACAAGAGGGAGTACACAAGCCAAGTCAGGTGTTGGCGCCTTATCTTTCCTGGCAAAGCCAGACCTCTGGGCTAGGTCCCTGCTGGCAGCTAAAGGGAGGCATAAATAATATAGAAAGGCTGGCACTGGAATCCCAGCCACCCTTCTGTGTTTCAAGCAGAGAGAGGGGCCTCAGGCAGCCTGAGAGTCTGAGGTCTATAGTAGTTGAGGGCTGGTCAAAGCGTCTCTACGGCTGAGTTACTTGAAGGCCACAGTTTGGTCTCAGACCCCATGGTGTGTGTCTTTGGGCCTCATCTTCTCACCCACAACATCCTTACTTCTCTGTAGTTGGTGGTAGGCTCCGAGCTGGCACAATGCCAGGTGCCCCATAGGTGTATGGTGGTGTTATCTGGTCACTCCACCGCTAGACTCCCAAGGGGTGAGTGTGCCTGTGATAGCCCATGGAGACCAAGTGGAAACTGGGCGGTTGCTCAGTGCTGGACCGTGCTTAGAGCAGGGATACTGTAGTGATGAAGAAACCAGGATTCTGAGAGTGCCCTTTACCTGCGCCATCACCCTCTGGCAGGTGGCACCTGCTACTCGGCTGCCTGCCACCTAGTCAGTGGGCTCTGCAAGGATCGTCTTGACTCTGGGGTGGTTTCTAGGAACAAAAGAAGCAGGGAGTGAGTTGTGCTGGGGACCCCTCAGGGTACCAAGGAGCCTGTCAGCATGTGTGGGGTTCTAGATTTGTGTACCCAAGGTCCTTGCCTATGCTGCCAGGAATGTCATCCCCAGTAGCAACAGGGCCTTAGGGTACCACCCAGCGCTAATCACATCTGAGGGGTCCAGGTGTGGAAGAGTCAGGCAGCATGACCACTCTTAAAGAAGCCACAGCCTGGCAGTCCTGGCCTGGCCTTCATACAGGGTTGTGGGAGACAGAGGGTTGACCAGCCAGCCGCACTGTGAGTCACTGGCTGAGGCGGAGGGAGGCCTGTGGTCAGACTTCGCCCAGGGATGGCAGCTCATCATTGCCATCGGATTCCTGGTGGGCTTGTGTCCCCTGGGAATCAGAATGTAAGATTACAATGTGCCTGGTCGTGCAGTTTTAATTTGTGTGAAATCCTAAGCGCGTTTCTAAAGAGTGCCTACTTCATTGCCCTTCCCAGCCCAAACCTAAAACCCAAACGTTAGACACAGCTGGTCCAGGGAGCTTGTCCAAATGTCACACTGAAGCCGGGTGTGATGCTATCTTAGTCCCAGCTACTGAGAGGGTGAGCTAGGAAGACCTCTTGACTCTTAGAGTTCAAGGCTAGCATGCAACGTGGTGAGATCATGTATTGAAACAGTCACAACAAAAAGGTCCCTTTCTGGAATGGTAGAATGTGTAGTCCCTTATGTCAGAGATCTTCTTTCTCAAGTGCCATGGGACACCTTATTTCTAAAAGTTAATTTTAAGTTTTAGTTATTGTGTGTGTGTGTGTGTGTGTGTATGTATGTGTGTGGTGTGTGTGGAGTGTGTGTGTGTATGTATGTGTGTGGAGTGTATGTGTGTGTATGTATGTGTGTGGTGTGTGTGGAGTGTGTGTATGTGTGTGTGTGTGTATACATGTGTGGGGGTGCCATGCCCTGGTGCATGAGTGGGGGTCAACGAACAACTGGAGGGAATTGATTCTCTCTTTCCACTTAGCAAATCATGGTATTGAATCAGATCGTCAGGCTTGTCAGCAAGCATTTTTATAAACTGAGCCCTCTCCCTGGCCCCCTTTGGACCTTTCATGGAGATGCTATTCCCTTCAAAAGTCACTTTCTCAGAGCCCTGCTTGAGTTTGCACCCCCAAGAACACACGCAAACATCGATCAGCTGCATTTGGTGTGTGTATTCTTGTGCCCACACGAGTGTGCAGGCACACACTCGTACACCCCAGGCTAGCTGCAGGATTCACAGGACCCTGTATGAAATGAACATGCGGAAGAAATGCTAAGGTATTTCACAACTTTGATTCTGAACCATCAAACCAGCTAGGGCTCGAGGTATGGCACGGGTCAACACAACCGGACCCATGCAAACGCCCCCAAATCCTCACAGATGGATGTGCTCACAAGACAGATGTCAGTGAATACACACTCTCGTGCATGCACTCTGAGCGTTCTCACACACGCTCATAGGCGACAAGGCTTTTAAAATGTCCTTTTACTATGACGGAAAGTGTGTGGCTTAGCATTTAATGAGAAAAAAAATCAGAGTTGAATCACATGTGAAATGCTTATAGTGAGACTCACCAGATGGAGCCTTCTGTGAATCATTGTCTTGGGTTTCATGTGTGACGTTTTAATTGGGTTGTGACTAGTTTGGGAAAACTTGTAGGTTTCTTTCACTCCCATTTTCAAATTCAGCTGCACTGACGCTTCCAAAGCCACAAAGCTGCCTCAGTAAATTGTGGATATAAGGGTTTTTTGAATGTTTGTCTACCAAAGAAAGAAGAAAGGACAGGATAGTTCTCGTCCTCCTAGGAGCAAGAAGGAAGGAAGCTTGGGGGTGGGGAGATACTCCGTCAGTAAGGTGCTTGTGGTCAAGCCCAAGGGAGGACCCATGTTTGGATCCACAGCATCCATGTAAAAACATGACATGCTCATATAACCTCAGTTATATTCCCTCCCCCTGAGTTGTGTGCGGGGGAGAGGGCAAGAGGATGCAGGGTGATTTCTGGAGTTCGTAGGTCAGCCAGCCTGATCAATCATGTGCTCCAGCTGCAGTGAAAGACCCTGTCTCAATAAATAAGGTGGAGAGTATTCAAAGGAAGGAAGCTCTGACTGTGCACCAGCCTGTGCTCAGCTGCTGTGCAGACCTTATTCACGCTCCACCGTTCAGAGCATTAGGCACACTGCCTGGCACACAGGAGGTGTATGGCAAGTGGTGGCATTGCTATATTTCTTCAGAGCCTAGGAGAGTCAGAGCCTAGGGGGGATCCTACTGACTAGGAGACTCATATTACTTTCTAGGCCACTAAGAAAGGAAATTCCACTTTTTAAACTGACTTCAACCAAGATGCAGAGTCTCTCTCTTTCTTTAGTGGTTTGCTTAATTTTATTTTCTGTGTATCGGTGTTTTGCCTGCATTTATGTCGATATGAGGGTGTCAAATCACTTTGAGCTACCTTACAGGCAGTTGTGAGCTGCCGTGTGGGCGCTGGGAATTGAACCCGGCTCCTCTGGAAGAGCAGCCAGCGCTCGTAACTCTCCAGCCCAAACTTACTCCAGTCCAAAGGCTTGTGGCAAGTACAGAGTTGACAAGACCACAGGCATCTGGCTGGATTGAAAGACCGAGGCCTCAGTCTGGACGCCTTGTTATCTGAGACTGAACAGGGCTTCATTTCAGGCTCTGTCACTGTGAGGAACATGGAATTCCACCCATCGCCACGGGGATTAGGATCCAGGGCTCTCCCACTTTTTGCCACAGGTAGGCACAGTCTGGAGAATTTTCTTCCAAGTTAGTTTCAGAGCCCAGCAGTGATGCTGAGAACTAGAGGCCTCTCCGAGGCTGGTCACAGTCTCAGAGGTTCAGAAGCAAGGAGCCTTCGCAGCGGTAACTGGCCTTGGAAGGCAATGAGCTCATGAATATGCATAGCTGGGTCATCAATTATGCATTCCATGTCTTCTCTGGGAGAGGCTAGGCAGGGCTGACTGATTTTTAGCCCCAGGCGACAGAAGGCTCACTCACAGGCACACACGCACCCCTCCCTCCCGTCACAACGGACCTGAGGGGCGTGTTAAGTAAGCCCCAGACTCTGGTTTGTGAAGCCATTGGGTTTTCCTTGACTGTGGCTTCACTGACAGCAATGGATGCCAGTGGCTATCAGGGGTCAGAACAGGCCTGCACTAGTTTAGGGTACTCGTTTAGGCCTCCTAGAAGCTGAAATCACTTGATCTTACAGAGACCCCCACAGGTCACAATTCCCACCCAAATGTGTGGTTTACACGTTATTCAAACTAGAGCGTCTAAGATGTAGACGGCCAGGCGCCTTGGAACCAGTGCTGCCATCAAGGTGGAACCCAGATTCTAGCAGAACCAAAGGGAAGGGATCTGATTGCCACAATGCAGGTGTCTGTGGTAGAGAGAGGGGCCAGTGTTTGGACCTCTCTCTTCTTGTGTCCTCTCTCCCTGCCAGCCAGAGGTTCCAAAGCAAAGTGCGCAGATGGTACACTATCAGGCATTGTTGGCTCTGTGGCATGCATGGTGGGGGCGTGGTCCTCCTCGGCTGGGCCTTCCTCTGCCTGTTCATTGTTGCGGATTTCACTGACTCTATGGGATGGGTCTATGGGGGGGCAGCTCTGGGTGGCAGGTCTCAGTTCTTCATGTGTCTCCTGGATGACATAAAGTTTCTGATGGGCATAGTCACAGGGACAGGGACTCACATCCCCTTTTGTTCCATCCTCCCAGGAACCTGGAGAGGGACCTGACACAGTACACACAAACCAGGCTGCACTCGGAGAAGGGAGGACTGTCTTGCTCAGCAATCTGGGCCTTGGCCTTTCTCCTCTGCAGCAGAACCTGAGGAAGCTGCCTTCAGACACTGTCTACTGTCTACAGTAAATGCTTGAAGAGCTGTGGGCTATGCTCAAACCATTCTACTGGGGGCAGGGCTTCCAATTGTGGGCAATCAGCCAGATCTCTCCAGACAATTAGTTAAGTAGAGAAAAGGAAAACGAAAGTAGCTACAGGCCCTGCCCTTGGGATCTGCCCATCAAAGGGCTCCTCCCACTTCCTTCCATCCCTGTCACAGCCGCTTGCAGCTTAGTTGCTGCTGCTTATGTTCAGAAGGATTGTGGACCCTGAAGTCAAACAAAGCAGCTTTCAACGTGCACCTGTCCCCTTCTGTCATATCAGTCTTACTAAACAGGCTGTTTGAAAGTCTCTGTCTAGAGGATGTGACTTCCCATCTTCTGCTTACTTTAGTTTTGTGTCTCCTTGGTAACCAAGGACCACTCTGGCCTGGTCCCTCCTCCACCTGGTCTTCTATAGCATACAATAATCCTCTTCTCTCCGAGGGACCTTGGAGACAATCTGGGGCCCATCTTCATCCCCAAACACATGTGAGAGTCACCAGTGTTAGTCTTGGTGGAAATGAGCTCCTCTCTGGGACCAGACAACCCATGGAGGGTGCCTTACTAACCCTATTGCATGGCCGGGCTACTAGGATCTAGGCCCATGCCCGTGCTCAGTCAGTAAGGATAAAGCTGGGGCACTTTGTACCTTGAACACTGCCGTCTCGCTTAACATCTTCCTGTGTAGGTTTGCCCTCTGCTACCACATAACAGCAAACCCTGACTCCAGCAGACTAAGGCAGGCAGGGAAAGAGAAAATGAGAAGCCATAAGTCCTGGTAGGCCATCGACACCAGCAAGACTTTGGGGTGCTTTCTTCCCACCAGACACCGATTAAAAGAGCCTTAGCAAACATTAATTCACTCATCCTCAATGAACACCGAGTGCTGCCATTACACTTTCACCCTACAGGAGAAGAAATGGGTTTTGAGAAGCCAAGTCGCTTGGGCAGAGTCTCGCAGCAGCAGGGTCGAAGGTTGAACACCTCGATCCTTTTAGCTCTACATCAGTGTGGCTCCCCCAACCCCTAAACCCATTCACACAGGGCAGCCCCACGGTAGGTCATTGATTGCTATTGTCATACAACTGGGGTTTGACAAACATAGTTCGGAGTGACAGAGGGAAGTAGGTGGATGAAGTAGGGTGATAGGTGTCAAACACAGGCTGGCAGAGGTCTCTGTGCGTCACGGGAACGGCTACCCTCTTCCCAGTAGAGCCAAGCTGCCCAGAGTGAGTTTGGGGATTTAAAAGGAGGCGTATTGAACACATTCATGGGCCAATACAGCTAACTTGGGTAAGGAAGTGATGGGAAGGGATGGGTACAGAAAAGGATGTGTCAGATAGAACTGGGGAAAAACTCATGACATCTGATGGTCACAAAGTCCAGCACCAGATCAGCCTGTGGAGATGACATGACAGGAATGCCAGCGACAATCAGAGAAGACGTGGAGGGAGAAATGACGGATTCTGATCGTGAGGGATAGACAGAACTTTATATAAATCAGCTCCAAAAGTGAGGCCTGAACCAGACAGTGACCTTCACTGTCAGCGTCTTCCTCTGTCTCGTGGTGACAATAATAGCCATAGCCAGCTGGGTTGTTTCTAAATTTATTTATCTCATAAACTTTAAGAAATTATAGCGTCCAGAGTGTTCAGATGGCCTGTGTGTTGGCTTCACGGATTTTCCCAAAGTGAGCTCACCTTGTCAGGGAGTCTAAACAGAACTGCCAGCCAGCAGCAGTCTACCATAGAAGGGCTTGAGAGACCACACCCCTAGCTGAGAAGCTGTGCAGTTGATGGGTGTTGGGGGAGGGAGGCTTCTTCAGGGGTGTGGCCCATGGTAGGCAGCCAATGCCGGAGTGGATGGTCCCACACTATGTGCACATGGGTAGCACAGACTGGATCCAGTGGGTTACAGAAAAGAAGAAAACAGTCTGTGAAGTTGGGAGGGAGATGTGACGGGAGGGAGACCTAAGAGGAGTCGGGGGCAAATATGATGAAAATACTTTGTATGCACGTGAGACCCTCAAAAGAAATACAAGTATTTATAAATATCTAGAGTTCACACAGAGAAGAAAGGACAAAGAAAGGGTACCATAGCGCCTGAAACCCCTCATTTTCTACCAGTCCCACCCCAAGGTGAGCATGGCTAGGCTTCTGACATCACCTTAGTTTTGCTCTCTGTAGATTTTATGTAGACGACAGCAGCATATGTTGGTAAAGACTTGGAGCCATGGAGCTCACGCTCGTTGCAGTTGAACTGTCCACTGCTAATGTCATTCCGGGAGACGGATGCTGTGTTTGAAGGCTCTCTGTCCGTTCTGTTACTGTAACAGAAGACCTGGAGTCTGTTGTAACAGTGACTTTCTAAGACATGGCAAAGGGCATCATAATTGCAGGTGTGTGTGTGTGTGTGTGTGT
>NC_022009.1:43772876-43775034 GCF_000317375.1 Microtus ochrogaster
GCTATCCTTGAACTCTCTGTGTAGACCAGGCTGGCTTCAAACTCAGACTTCTGCCTGCCTCTGCCTCCCGAGTGCTGGGTTTAAAGGCGTGCACCACCACTCCTGGCAAGCCTTTTTTTTTTTTTTTAATGACTGCTTCTCCTGAGAGCCATATTAATCCATTCTTAGAGAAGAGTCCTCAGTGACCTCCCAGCAGACTCTATCCCACCACACTGGTGACGTGACCATCTGGGCATGCACTCAGTCCATATCAAAACCAGAGCTGGAACCAAGGCTGAACCACATCCCTGGGTACACTGTGTGTTACAATGTACGTAGAGGGATGTGTGTGGCATGGGTAAAGAGATCCATCTAGGAGAATGTGCCTTTGACACACACACACACACACACACACACACACACGCACACACACACACACACGTTTCCTCAGGCAACCATGGTCACAGTAGCATGTTCAAGATGATTTATAGCTGGAAACTAGCAAGAAAAGAGAGATCCAGTTGCTTCACGTACTGGGACACTGCACCGGGAGGGAGGGAGGCCTGGTGACAGGACAGACCCCAGCAGCATGCACGATAGAGTCCCTCAAAGCAGTCTGCAGGAGCAACTGAGGAAACTTCCAGAAGTGCTTAGAAGATGCCAGACCACGTCATACTTTTTTAACCACGTTCCGTGGCTCAGCTCTGAGGCTGTCCTGAGTGACTTTACCACAGACAGTGTGCCCCTCAGCCTCCTTTTCTCTCTCAGCACTGCTGTAAAAACAGGCCTGCGTGGAGATGGGTGGTCTGTCAGGGCAGGAGAGGAATCTGTCTCATGGCACCGCCACACCCACCTTTGGCATGCAAGGAGAGGATGCTTGACTGTTGGACTGGGGGCTCCAGATGGTATGGAGGATGCTTTGAGGCAGCGTTTGGATGTCAGGGCCACCATGGTTTCTTGCTTGCTCTATGACAGAAGAGAATCTTAGAGGAGAAGAAGGAGGAGGCCTGTAGTGGGACAAGGAGCCCCGGAAAGGAGAAGGGCAGGGGAGATGGCCAGTCCTGATGGCTGCTGCTTTGCTGTGCGGCGTTCTTCCTCTCCCCAGTGTGTCCCTCATGAGCGCTGAGGTAGCTTGGGGTCCCTCCCTGCACACCTTCTGTCTCACCCCGCACTTTCTGACAGTAGCACTGTATCCAGGTTTCTTTTCCCCTTGCAGTGGCGCTGGTGTTTGCAGACAGGCACCCTCCTCTAGCTCAGAGAGGCCAGGTGACTTGCCCACAGGATTTTAGCTCTGAGACTCTGCCTCCATCAGGTTTCCTTCCTCTGCTCACCATCTAGGCTTGGATGGACCACTTTCCCCAGACAGAGCCCAAGTCCAAACCCCTTGTGCTAGAACATCAGGTACTGACTCAGAAGATTTTTCCACTGTCAATTACGACCAGGGGCCAACTGTACTCGCCTGGTCCCTTTTCCCACTCTATGGCAATGAGTAACATGGCTGCTTTTCTGGATCTCAAGCCAGATTTTGGGTTGTGATACCCTCAGCCCTTCCTGGTCCAGGCTATGATGTGGCTGTCCACTCTGCCTACCAGAAAGGCAGGTGCATCTGAGCCTCTGGTTCTGGGAGAGGTGAGATACACCCAGAGGTAAAGCCCAAACCTCCTGGCCAGGGCTGCATGCTGTTACATCTCTGGGTGGGGTGCCAGAGCTGGGGCTCTATCCTCCAGGTCCTTTTCTGTCTGATTTCAGTGCATCTGTGTTGCCTCTTGACCCACACCGCCTGGCTGCGATAGAGCCACTGGGCTGTCTGGTTCTGAGGCCACCAGAAGTGGAATGAATGTTTTGAGGGATGCCTTCTCTGCCACCCACAGACTGTGTGGGACCCCTTCTCATGCCACCTGAGAATAGAAGAGTTCTCCAAGGCTGGAAGAACGAGTCTTATGGAGGGAAGAAGCTGAAGAACAGAATTACCTGGGATCTAGAGTATCACTTCTACATCAGAAGACCTGATGGAGCAGTTCCGGGTTAGAAGAACTGGTCTCTTGTGGGGGAAGCACAAATACTTATTTTTTAAAATGAGCTGATAAAATGTTCATGGTGAAATCAAACACAAATGACTGTGCACACTGGTCCTGTGCTCAGCCCTAAAGTCCAAGTGTGAATGTGAAGATAGTGTGAA
>NC_022009.1:43775471-43792084 GCF_000317375.1 Microtus ochrogaster
ATAATGTGGGACCCCAGAGCCCCTTTCTCGGGAGTGAGGAAAAGAAGAGAGCATAGATCAAGAGGGAGGCTAGGCATGATAGGGCTCACTCTGCTATGTCGACAAAGAGCTAAGAGAGAGAGATCGGGACATAGTTCCAGTACTCTAGTCTCTCTTCCAGTACAGTGAGTTGGTCCAGCAGCTCGGAGCAGAGCTCCAAAGAAAATCTGTCCCACAGGAAGGCAGTTAGAGGCGAAGTGACTTCCAGGATGCGTTTAAAGTCTAACGTGCTTTGCAGACTTCAGCACTTCTGAATATCCTGGAGAGATGCTCACTTGCTGGCCCTGCTGATCAGCTCCCAGGGCTGCCTGCTCCAAGGAGCAACCTTTTGAGCATCAAGGCACCATGTGATATGACATCTCTGTCTTGTGATGCATGGGGATTTGTGGACAGATGAAGGCTGTGCAGGCTCAGGGTAGGCTTCCTAGAGGGGGCATGCTGAGGGCAGTGAGGGAGATGGTCAGGGTATCAAGAAGGAGCAGGCATGACTGGCCACATTAGTCACAGAAAACACAGGCTGTGCTCTCTGTGGCCAAGGTATTGTGCTTGGAGAATGGAGACTCACCTTGGGCCCAAGACTAGGGATGTCTCCTCTACAGCCCATTCCCAAAGAATAAGATGGAGGTCATGGGAAAGAGTAAGAGAGGGACTGGGGTGGGGTGGGAATATGCCTTGGAGAAATAAGGCTGGCGTACCAGAGAAGGTGACAAATCCAGTGTCCCGTGTCTGTGTCCATTCAGGCTTTTATTGAGATGTGTGTGAAACTACATTCTTTCCTGAGGCAGAAGCTGGATCACCTATCCTTTGACCAACCAAAAAAAGGAGTAATTAATCACACTCTATGACTGCAAGTCTTGATTTTGCAGTCAGTTCAAGATGGTTCTGTGTGGCCCCAATCTCAGGATGGGTGTTTTAGGTTTGGGGCCAGTTTCTAGCCTCTGCCACTGGGTTGTCCTTAGCATAGTTTTAAGCTGCAAGCTGCAATTCTGTTTTTGTTTTTGTTGTTGTTATTGTTGTTGTTTTAAGACAAGGACTTACTATGTGACTCTGGCTGATGTTAAACGCATAGAGATCCTCCAGCCTCAGCCTTCAGAGTGCTGGGTTTAAGGCCTGTATCACCATGCCCATCAAAACTGATAGAGTTTTAGAGCGGTGTTGATGACTTCCCGATGAAATGCTAACCCAAAATCACCAAGTGCTTTTATAAAATGTGCCTGATGTTTGCTTGAAAGAAGTGTGGTCTGGCTAGAAGAGGTCCAAGCCAATGCATAGAGATGCATAAAGATATCAGAATAATGGTGTTATCTATTTCTCTATTGACAATTTCATTATCTCACTTTTTTTATGTAGCCAAGGATGCAAGGATGACCTTACTTTCTGGTCCTCCTGTTTGAGAGCTAAGATTACAGATAAGCACCACCACTCCAGTTTAAGTGGTGCCGGGAATCAAACCCAGGGCCTTTTGCAGGGTGGGCAAGCACTCTCCAAACCGAGCTATATCCTCAGCTCTGACTAGCAGTTTCTTCATGTGGTAAAATACATAGCGGAAAGGACATCTTAACCCTAAGACAAAGTGCACAGTGGTAGCAGAACCGACATCTTAGCCATTTATAAGTGCACGGTAAAAATCAGCACTGTGCACTTAGGAGAGTTCTGACTGCTGTAGAATAGTTCTCACCACCGCCTCCCACAACTCAGTTCATCTTACAAAGTGTGAACTCTGTCCCCATTAAACCACTCTTCTTCTCCCTGCCCCAACCCAGCCGCTAGTAATTACTGCTCTACTTTCCGTCCTTGAGAGTTTGTCTGCCTCTGTCCTCACACTCAGTGTAGCATCCTCAGGGCTCATTCGTCTTGTAGCAAGGGTCGCCATGATCTTCTGAGGCTCAGGAGTGTTCCCCAGTGTACCAGGCCGGATGGATGTTTATCCTTTGGTAGATACTTGGGCTGTTTCTGTCTTTGGCTACTGTGGATAGAGTTCCCATGAACACAAGTGGGAAAGCTCTATTTGCATTCCTGCTTCTAGTTCTTTGATGTATATCCAAAAGTGGACTTGCTGGTTCATACTAGAATTTTATTTATTTTTTATTATTTTGAGGAACTCAATAGATAACTTTAAAAAAAAATCACACTTAGATCAGCTAGAAGTTTTGGGGGGAGGGTTTGCCAATCACAGCTTAGGCTCAGCGTTCCATCCCAACAACCCCAGCACTCAACCCCCAAATCAGGCTTCAAGTCTTCACCATTGAAATTCTGCTGGACAACATTAAATGTCTACCCGGCTCAACATCAATACTTTGTTTCACTTGGCAAGGAGCAATGTTTAAAATTTAATGAAGCCAGCAGATTTCCATAACTCTGTGTTGCCAAGCAGCAATCACGCTAATAAATGGCCATTGCTTTTCTTGTAAGAAGTATTTGCACGGAGCAAGCGGGTCAGCCACTAATGCAACGAGGCTGGCACTGGCTCCTCCAGGAAGCGGAGGGCAATCCATCATCGCAGGGGTTTACTTTGAAAAGGCAGCGTGTCCACTGGGAGTCCCCGCTTTCCAGAGGTCTCTCTCCCTGCTTCTGCTGATTCATATTCCCATAATTCCTCCACTGCATAATATTTTCCCATTGCCATGGTGACCGTGTGAGAAGAAGGCCTGGGGAGAAACTTCAGGGTTTACTTCATATGTCCACAGCCAAGCTTGGACTTCTGTGGAAAGTGGGCTTTGAAGATAGATTGCAAGGAGGAGAGGCTCTGTGGTGGATCTCGTTTTCGCTGAGAGGGGCAGCGAGGCGGGACTCATGGGTGGGAGCCGGGCTGGGTTCCAGCTCTTTCTCGTTGCTGTTGTTGGGGGACACATCCTCTCTAAGCTCAGCTTCTTTCTCTGTAAACCGGATGGAGAATGGGAATCATCCAGCTGAGAAAATGCAGGATGTCTGCAAGTTACAAAATCCGTCTCAGAATGACACAAAATCCCTTGTTCTTTGTCAAAGTGACGGTAAAGGGGGCTTGGTCTTGCTTTACTGCTGTTTTCTGTCTTTCTTGTGGCCTCCCTCTGCTCATTCACAAACACGTGCGCACGCCAACACACACACACACCGATGACATCCTATGTGACACAAACGACACTTTATGTTTATTCTGAGGTTTCTACTTGGCCACACACATGACTACAGACAGAAGCTAAAGAAATACTTGGGTTTGAATTTGGGTCCAAGAAATGCTTGCTGAGTCCATTCTGTACCAGGCTCGGGTAGGGGACAGACATCTGGACTGCATCTGGACGGGGGTTGAGTCATCCTGATTTAAAGGTCCACCTTTGGATTCCCACTGGCTTTGTACTGAGTAAGGATAGTGCCAGTTACCCCCACACTGGAGGTGTGCATTGAGTGTGAGGTCCATTCTAACATTGGCCGAGGCTTGTCTTAGTGGTGAGGAAGTTTGATCCTCACAGAACCTTGTGCTAAAGGAAACCTTCACATGGACATGTGGTTTCCAGACTGGACTGAGCGGCAGTAAGAACCCTTCTGTGTAGTGGGGAAGAGCTCACAGGCTGGAAGAGTCTGGCAGAGAGGTGGGGTCTGGGTAGGGTTGATGCAGCACTGTGGATTTGATTGAGATGCCCTAGAAGAAGAGACTTCAAAATTGTAGGGAAGAATTTGGGCTAACCCCAGCTACAACCAGCTTTGGTACACAGGTTTGCCCAGAGCATTAAACCGGGAACACTGAATTTATTTATTTACTTATTCAAATGTACCTGCATGTTTGTTCGCACATGACAATCTTGGGTGTCATTCCTAAGTCATTGCCCACATTTTTGTTTGTTTTGTTTTGTGAGACGGGGCATCCCATTGGTCTGGAACTCAGCAAGTTGGCTAGACTGGTCAGCTAGCAAGTCTCAGGGATTCACCTGGCTCTGCCTTCCCCAGCAGCTAGATAGCAAGCACAAGCCACTACACCTGATTTCTTGTGGTTTTTGCATGCGTCCTGGGGAGTTAGAGTCAGGTCTAAACAATTTAAAGTCCTCTAATTTAAAAGTAAAGAAAAATCCCTCAGAAGCTGAATCTCCCAGGGAAGCCAGCTAGGGAACAGGATGGGGGTGGGGCAGCACAAGGATTTATGCCGTCTTGCCTCCTTCTCCCTCTGTGTAGAAGTGTTCAGGGGGCTTAGCTCCTTGATCCGCCCCCCCCTGCACATTTCCCATAAGGCCCCACTGCCTCCTCTATTGTTCTCATACCTTCCCGCCTTTCCATCTTCACACAGTTAGCTCTATCTGTCCAGTTCCGACAGCACCTAGACTTTCTGTTCCTCTCTCCCTTTCTGCCCTCATCCTCTCCCTCTTCCCCTCCTCCTTCCTCTCCTTCCCCTCCCTTCTTTGAGTACCTTTTAAACTCATCTCTCTTCCAATCTGCTGGCTTTTTCTGTCGTTTCCACAGACACAGAGTCCGTCCAGTGGCTCCTTTGATTTCCAACACCGTCCACTTGTACCATGCTCATTAGATCCTGTGTAGGACTTCAAACCAGTGGCTCTCAGTGTTTCCAGAGTTACACAACAATTGTCAATACTTAACTCCAAAACCTTTCATTCACCCCAAGCAGAAAACCACTCTCCTGATCAATCACTTTCTCCTCCTGGTAACCACTGTCTATTTCATTATTTCATATCTATAGATTTATAAATTTGCCTGTTCTTTTTTTGGGGGGGGGATTTGCTTGTTCTTCACAGGCCTGTGTATTCTCAGTTTGTCTTCATGGAGAAGGCATGGTGGCTGGGGTTCAACTCACGGTCCTAAGGACTACTACATCTCAGAGGATCAGGAGACCTAAGCCTTCTAACCCTCAAGGCCCACCCTCATGGCCTTGCATCTGCTAGCTAAGCCCTATGTCCAGAAGGTTCCACACTCTCTCAAAGGAGCTCTAGGGACTGAGTGTTCACACACTCATGAAGAATGAAGAACATTTCACATTCAAACTATGCAGTTTCCCAAAAGGGAATCATGAACTATGAAGTGTTTTGTGTCTGCATTCTCTTATTTAATGTAATGTCTCAACTTCATCCATGTTGTGGCTTCTATTAGTATTGCATTTATATGTGTGCATATAATACACTTGTTTACCCGTTCACCAGATGGTAGGCATTTGGATTTTTTTCTACCTTTGGGTTATTGTGAACAATGGCCGCAATCAGTTCACTTTTATATTTTAGAGTTCTTGACTGAGACGTGTTATCTTTATATTGATCGGATCATGTTTTCTTCATCTTACTGAGAACATTTGTTAGAAGTGTTGCTTTAAAATGTTTTTCAAATATCTCCAGTATCTGGTTTATTTTAGGATTAACATGTGCTGTCTGGGTTCTACCTTAAAATTGAGGTCCATCTTCCTGCAGAAAGAGGCGCAAAGAAGGGGAAGTGGGAGGAAGAGAGGGAGGGACTGAGAACTAGAGATGGACTGAGAGACAGAAAGTGTGTGTGGGTAGCTGCAGAGGCCAGGAGAAGGTGTTGGAGCCCCTGGTCCTCTGGGAGAGCAGAAAGTGCTCTTGGCTGCTGAGCCTTCTCTCCAGCCCCAAACGTTGATGCTTTCGTTAGCTGACTTGGTTAGACATAAACCTCAGACTCTGTTGCCTGTGGTGGGCTGGACTCTCACCTCGGTTTGGATTTTAGTATGTGTCAGAGTGTGTGTGACTTGAGGATCGGCAGAGGCTCTGGGGGACTCACACAAGACCTGGGGCTCGGCTTCTGTGGCCCAGCCATCTGTGGATTACCTCCCACTCTCTAAGCCTCCTTCTCCTGACTCGGTTGGATGGACGGACAGCAGCTCATGTCTTAGAATTTTAATCACATTGTGCTACAAATGTGTTTGCCTTAAGGCCTCAAAAATGAGAGATTTGATACATGAGGTTAATCCTTGAAAATTTCTTTCTTCCTTTTACTTTTTTTCCTCTCCTCTCCTCTTCTCTCTCTCTCTCTCTCTCTCTCTCTCTCTCTCTCTCTCTCTCTCTCTCTCTCTCTGATGGAGTTTCTGTGTAGAGCCCTGGCTAGCCTTGAACTTGGAGATCTACTTGCCTCTGACTCCTAACTACTATGATTAAAGACATGTGCCACCACATGCTTCTTGAAAATTTCTTAAAATTAATCTTTTGACAGACACACACACACATGCACACACAACACACGTTGATGGTTCTCACAGTCCTGGTACTCCCTTTCACCTCCTCCTGCTCCCACTGAACCCCTTCTTTCTATCAATTCCTCCTCCTACTTTTATGTTGTTATGTTTTGTTTTAGGACTCAGTGGTGAATGACAGAAAGACATAAAAGGAGGCTATGACTGCTCCTAGCGTTTGAGGCTTTTATTATAGATATAAGGGAGAGAACAGGCTCTCCTGTAGAGACATCTGGGAGATCCAGAGTGGACGTGACCAGCAAACTGAACTGGGCCACGTGAAGAGACAGGGAGAGGAACAATGGCCAAGAGGCCAAAGGGCCAAAAATGGCCCAGAAGATATAGCCAAATGCCTGGGTTCTATAGAGAAGAGCACTGGGGAAAGGACAGTCCAGCCCATGGCTGAAGAGTTCAGGGTAGGGGGCAGGGTGTGCCAGCTGCGGTAGTTTGAATGTATTTGGCCTGCATAACTCATAGGGAGTATACTATTGAGTATACTATTAGGAGGTGTGGCCTTGTTGAAGGAGGCTGGATGACACACCTTTAATCCAGACCTCGAGACTGGAGGGCACACCTTTAATCTGGGCTACACCTTCTGTTGGAAGTGTGTCACTGTGGGGCCTGGCTTTGAGGTCTTTTTCTCAGGCTTCACTCAGTGTGACTGGCAGTCAACTTCCTGTTGCCTGCAAGATGTAGGACACTTGGCTCTTTCTCCAGCACCATACCTGCCCGCATGCAGCCATGCTCCCCATCGTGATGGACTGAACCTCGGAACTGTAAGCAAGTCTCCTCAATTAAATACTTTCTTTGTAAAAGTTGCCGTGGTCATGGTGTCTCTTTACAGCAATCGTGAACCCTAATTAAGACACCGGTCATCCCTGTAACAGGTAGGGACCGAGGGATGCTGGAGAACCTGGTGGCCAGTGTCAGCTTAGGTACCTCAGCTATCAACACCCCCAAGGTTCAGTGAACATCACTGAAGAGGGAACAGCGGGAGAATGGGAAGAAATGCTGTCTTCTGGACAATTGTCACGGCTGTTGCAGTTCGCCTGAGCCTAGAAACTTGTCCCAGGTCCGAGGAATGCTGTCTTCTGGACAATTGTCACGGCTGTTGAAGTTAGCCTGAGCCTAGAAACTTGTCCCAGGTCCGAGGAATGCTGTCTTCTGGACAATTGTCACGGCTGTTGCAGTTCGCCTGAGCCTAGAAACTTGTCCCAGGTCCGAGACCTAACACAGAAGATAGTGGTTGTTTATTGACTCACAGGTGATGTATGTATGGCTACGTCACTGAAGAAAGGGATGCCCATTCCCCCACGGCAGACATTAACTGCCCACAGTTCCTCCTCGCGGGCTGGAGCCTCAGGACGCCCTCCCCCACCCATGATGGAATGTCGACAGGCCCCAATTCATGCAGGTCTGGGAACTCATGAGTGCAATGGCCATGCTGCCTTCAGAAGCCAGCGCTTCACCCCCTACCCCTGTTCTCCAGCTAGTCCCTCTTTGGTTGGCGGTGTTCACTGAGCCTTGGGTGGGGGGTGTTGATACAGTTGTCCCATTTAGGATGGAACCCTCAACAGTCACGTATTCTCAGCACTTTGGCCAGTTAAGGGTCTCTGCGTTAGCCGCTTATAGCTGTGGAGAGCAGTGTCTGTGCAGGCCCAGGAGCAGCATAGTACGTGGGTGTAAGTATTCAGAAGGCCGTTGCACGGTGTTCTTTTGGTGTGCTGAGCCCCAACAGTTGTTAACCTCAGGGCTGTGGGGTGCTCTCTTATCATTTGGTCCCAAGTCTGTGTGCTCTTAGGGTACCTGTGGATGGCAGAGGTGGCACAAAGGTCCCTGCATCCCTAAGTGCATTCTGATACGCTTCCTGGTTCCACATATGTCATGTGGTAGCTGGTCCCCTTAGTCTCTGCTAAATTGATTTTATGGGCCATTAGTGGGTCACAACCCTTGTGTGACCCATGGTGCTCTGCAGCTTGACAGACAAGGGGCAGGTGCTCCTAATGAGGCACTCACTGAGTGGAATAAAATGCAGTTTCTCCCCTCCCCACCCATGGCCTGGAGGGCTTTGCATTCTGAGCATACTGGGTGCAGAATGGTCACATGTTGTCCCATAAAGAGGGTGGCCAACTGTATTACACACCCTCCCTCCCAACACCTTCCTCTGGGGCCTACAGTAACCAGAGCCTAAAGTCACTCAGGGTTCATTCCTCAATTGAGACAACAATGAAAAGACTTTTGTAATATCCTGACATGCCCCTCCCCACCTCTCTCTCTCTCTCTCACACACACACACACACACACACACACACACACACACACACACACACACACACACACACACACACTCAGGGCAGGGACACAAAAGACTTCCAGCTTCTTATTTTGCTATTTAAATATGGATATACAATAACGATGCCTGCTACCTATGGCCATGGTTTCCTAAAAGGAAGGTTACTTTTTTAAAGTTTTGTTGTATTTATTTAGTGAATGTGTGGTGCACACACACTTGCACACATCTGCCGCAGTGCACATGTAGAAGGCGTTAGAGGACAACCCGTGGAAGTAAGTTTTCTCCTGCCACGTGGGCTCAGGGCCTCAAACTCAGGTTTGTCAGGCTTAGCCGCAAGCTCCTTTACCTGCTGAGCTGTCTTGCTGGCCCAAGGAAGTTTATTTTGTCATTTCAAACGCCAGATGAACAACCCCAGAGGAAGGGCAAAGCCCCTACATAAAACATGTTTCCTTTCCTGAAAGACCCACATGTCCATGGACAGGTACCAGGAGCTTCCACCGGGCTAGCACCCTAGGGGGCTAGGTTAGAAGGACCCAGAAGCTTCTAGAGTCCCTGTATCAGATCCAGGGAGGGAGGACATTGTTCAGGACTGAGCTTCTGGGAGAACAAAGGGGTTCCAGCTTTCCCCAGGGTGATGCTCTGACTGCTGAGATACAGGTCTTACTCCAGCCCTCTGCTCAGCCGAATTCCCAGGCCCCAGAGCTCATTTCACTAAGTGCAGCCTGCCCCCTGAGGCAGCCCATCTGCCCTACTTACCACCTCCCAGACACACAGGGTCTTGTGGCAGAGAGCAGGAGCCTGGATGGGAAGAGGAGGCGGCTAACTGAGGTGATTGCTTTCCCCCACCCCCACCACAGCCCTACCCTGATCCTGGAGCATTCTGGGGGGTCTGCGGGTCCCGTTAGAGCCTGCGTAATGGATGGTTACTGCCGGCCAGGAGGGACATGAGATGCATACAGTCTGCTCATCGTCTGCCTTGCCTCCAGGCTCCCCTTGGAGGCGGGATAGCCAGGTGGCTCACACAGGGAGGACCAGGCTTGATGTCGTTCTTCTGCTCCGAGGAGGCTGGGTGAGCATCTACCGGTCACTTGCATCTTTCCTCTGACTTGCATGGGGCTGGGGTGCTGGGTTAGTGGGCTCTGGTGGGAGCCTCTGAACCACGCTTGGAGAAGGCAGGAAGATTTGGTCAGGGAAAGAGGTCCTGGCATAGCTCCAGGGGAGCCGGAGTAGAAGGAAGAGCAGAATGTCTCAGCCAACTGCAGAGGCTGTGGGTTGGGGACCCGAGGGTGACAGTCTGGGAGCAGGGGACCTTCTCTAGTTCTCAGAATGACTCTTGTCACAGAGGCAGGAGGCTGGGTGACTGTAGCCTTCATACCTGTCCAGACGCCTCTCCAAGGCACTCTTGGAAACCAGTGGGACCCAGCCTCAGCTATAGTGTCCTGGTTGGCCATGATGACTGTGTAATATTCTGTAGTTGGACATTGCCTCGCTTCCCCCATGTATACCTTTCTTGCTTGTAGTTGGCTTCTCTCCTGAGACTCCTCAGAGCCTACCCTGCCGTGTATAGCAACTAAGGTATATGCATGGCTGGTACCCTGGGGACCTCAGCTAGCCCTCCACTGCTAGCCTGGGGGGTTGCCGCACACCTTTAATGACCCCAATGGGATCCTGTAGAGGATAGGGGCTCAGCTACACACCCGGGGGACACTTTGCAGCTGTGAGCACGGGTCCTGCTTGTATGGAAGGCAAACAAGGGTGGCGTGGCGTTGACCAGGCTCATGAATGTTTTACTAGTCAGGGGTGATCTTCTTTGTCCACTCAGGGGCCCTCCTCTGTAGGGCCAAAACTAAAGATAGGAAAGAAGAGGGAGGGGAAGCTTGCATCCTCTTGGAAATGAGTTGCAATTTTAATTGCAAATCTTACAAACCCCACCGACAGCTTGACTTTAAGGGAAAAGATGAGCTAAATTTAAGCTAGCCAGTTACAGAGCCAAAATGCAGTTTACTAATTAGCTTAAAATGGAAACCAGTCCAATGATCATAGAGTCTTTTCTGGTTAAAAGAACACACACACACTCACTCACTCACACACACACTCACTCACTCACACACACACACACACTCAAACACACACTCACACACACACAGCATAAAACCCCCATGCTCTCCTTTTATCTTGTGATCCACTGAGAACCATTCTCTAACCAGGAATGCAGCTTCAGCGGGCGGGCACACTACCCTAGAGGTGAGGGCAGAGTGGCCGTCTTCATCAGGCGCACACTAGGCACGATGGTGTGATCCAACTCAGGCCAATCTCTAACTCCTGAGCATCCAGAGGGGTCTAGTCACTGTTCTTAAGAAGCACAGAGCCTAAAGCAAGGTCCCAGGGACCATCATGGACAGTACATGGGTGTTGGGGGGTTCAGAGGAGGTGGGGTATGTGTGGAGGGGCGGATAGAGGGCCTTTTGGGGGTAAGTAGCACTTGAGATGAGACTTGAGAGATGAGAAACTAAGGGGCAGAGGCAGGGGGGTCATAAGTTCAGCTGTGAGATAGGGCGCGAGAGCAGGTACAGAGAACAGCACATGACCCATTTTCAGGCAGGTTGGCGATATACAAGAGGTATAAGTTCCAGGTCGCCAACAAGGTTGGCCTAGCCCCACCGCTGTGAACTTACGAGCCCAGACCCCTCTTCACCTGACTGAGGAGGGACTAGGTTGGAGCTGAACTGTGACAAGCTAGCTTCCAGTGTGGAAGCTGCATTCTTACCTCTGGGCTATGTTCTTAGGATAATTAAATATAATATTAGAGACAGGGAGCTCTATGTATGCATGCATGTATGTAACTCCTCGGTCTCTTTTTATCACCTATGAAGTAGGTACTGGGACGGCAATAAGATTTACGAATAAAATGCCTTGCAGGCTCACTCAGGACACAGAAGAATGTGAATAGTTATGACACAAAGACCAGCATTTGGGAGAAAGAACATTCCCATAGCATGCCTCCATGCTATAGTTTGTGTGTATGCTCTTCCAACGGAAGCAGATGGTCTTTCCAAACTATGCCTCTCTTTTGAGAATAATTTTTTCCCTGCTGCTTTAAAATGGCACAATAAAATATCCTACTATCCAAAATAAAGTCTTAGCAGGTGACATAACTAGTCCCATACATAAGTGGGGCACCTATGTCTGTGGGTTCCTGTGCCTGCAGGTTCAGTCAACCACCTATTGGGGAAAAAAAGTACATAAAAAAGATGGATGTCTTTTTGTCATAATGGGACCTCTAAATAGTACAGTACCACAGCTATTTATGTAGGGCTGACCTTGGCAGAGGCGATAGAGCATCACCTGAATGTGG
Organism: Microtus ochrogaster; assembly: GCF_000317375.1. Taxonomy (NCBI): domain Eukaryota; kingdom Metazoa; phylum Chordata; class Mammalia; order Rodentia; family Cricetidae; genus Microtus; species Microtus ochrogaster. Next base: position 43,787,316 of record NC_022009.1, read on the forward strand.
CGTAAGCACAGGGCTGGGGTGGGAAGCAGGGGTACGGCACTTGCCTGGTGTGCTGGGCTCAAACCAAGTGGATGTGTGCGGGTTCTGGGAAACCCTCTGGCTTTCTATTCGGGATTCTTGAGCATGCGTGGGCTTTGGTGTTGGCAGGGGGTCCTGTGAGTGTCTTCTGCACATAAGCAAGGGGTAACTGTGCACAGATAGTGTACACGCTGTATACCGTTAACACCTTTACACAAGGAAGGAGAGAAACAGTTATGCCTGCTCTACGTGGAGGAAAAGCTAAAGCCTGTGAAATTCACTGGTGTGGAGTCACATGCCGCGCGTGAGCTCACTGTCGTCACATCTGTTGGTCCAGCCAATCGAAACTGAGAATATCACAGACTCTAGAGTTCGGTGCCTCAATGCAAAGGCCCAGAAGCTGTTACCCTAAAGTACTTTTTACTCAAGAGAGCGCCTTTCAGTGGAGAATTGATTCTGCTCTCCTGTCCTCACGCTCAGAGGATGGCTCTGTAGACCTCTGGAGGCCAAGTCTGTGAAGGAATCTGCAGACTGAGCAAACACAAATGGAAGCCGGGGAAGGAAGATTCAAAGGCTCCTATGGAGGGCAAGGGAGATGATTCAGTCTGCAATGTACTTGCTATACAACCATGAGGACCTGAATTTGATTCCCAGCACCCACAGAAAAAGAGTCGGGTGTGGTGCCAAATTTGTAAGCCTGGCACTGAACCCAGAAGCCCTCTGGTCAGCCAGCCTGGCTATTTCAGGTCAGTTAGAAACCCTGTCTCAAAACAAACAAAACAACAACAGCAAAAAAACAAGGTAGGTGGTACTCGAAGAATGATACCGAGGTTGATCTCTGACCTCTGTCCATAAGTACACACACAGTATAGCTCTCAAGTCTTAAGTCTAGGCAGCAGTGACCCCCTTCATTTTCCATGTCCTCCCCGTGAGCTCCTGGCATTCGTGAAGCAAGCAGATGTGTAGGTGAAGCTGTGCCCACCTACCTTGCAATGCCTGTGTGCTGCCTTCTGACCATCCTGGCTGCCTGGTAGCATCCTGTTGGCACGCTGCTTCTTACCCCATCTGATCCTCCTGAGGATTCTGTGCATCTTCCCTGGTTTGGACTCTGTGGATCCCTTTGCGTCCTCACTCCGGACAGCTCCCCTCAAGATGAGCAGGCCCTGTGGGACCTTGGTGGGAAGTCCCAAACTACTCCATAAGTAGGTCTTTTTCTTTACATTCTTGATAAACTTCCAGACTTCTAGTAACTTCACTGTATTTTTCGAGACTGCTGCTTAGAGGCAGCTTCAGATGGCATTTTAAGTATGCACATATGAATATCAGTAATGTCTTCCAGTGCACAATATGTGTAGATTCTAAGCCTTCCCACATCAGCTGGAATGGTCATATACTTTATTACCCCCACTGGAATACTTTAGCAAGTCAAAGGGAGACAGCTGGACATTTGCCAGGACATAGGCAGGACCCTGGCGATCCCAGGCCCCCTGTGATGAGCATGGCTCTAATATTAGCTGATCGTCTCAGTGGTCAGCCTGTAGCCTGCCAAGAGCTGCTGTGGAGCCTGCAGGCAACATGATGGAGTGGACAAATGAATGTCCCCAAGATGAAATTGTCTTGTTGAGACGCTGTGAGCTGAAATTCATGTATAGTGCCCTGTGGGGCCTGTATTATTGTATGTGGGAAATTTAGATGTTACAGCTCTGGGGCTTCTCACAGTGATGGACATTTTTAAAAAAAAAAATAGAAGACCAACTACAAGCCTGGAGAGATGGCTCAGCAGTTATAAGTGAATACTGCCCTTGCAGAGAACCCCAGTTCATTTCCCAGCACCCACGTCTACCTGTAACTCCAGCTTCAGGGTCCACAACACCCTCTTTTGTCTTGTGTGGGCACAAGCCCACATACAGACATCTACACATATACATACTTGAAAATAAAAATAAATCTTAAAAAAAGAGAAAATCAGCCACAAATTGCTTTTAATTTTCCACTTGACTTCAGATATTTCAGACCACACGAGTTCATGCGATGGATGCAAATCATCAAGAACTTCAAATAAATAGACAGCAAGCAACATTATCTGTGGAAATATGACAGGTCAGCACTTTTGTAATAGGGCTGTGAGATTAAGATGGTGACAGGAAAGACTCCGTGTCCTGGTTGGTGCCTCACAGACCCCTGACCCCGACCCTGAGATTTATAGGAATGCAGAAGTCACCTTCAAGAGACGAGCTGCCAGGGAATAAAGACCCAGGACTCTTGAACTTGGAACCTGCATATTTAGGACTTGGCTCTCTGGGTTTCTTTTTTCTCTTCTAGGGATGAAAATCCTAAAGAGAAGGGACAGAAGAAACACCCTCCATGAGAGCCCATGAGAGGAGAGAGCCACGGTGGGTCGCTCACTTACCATAAGCACTGTCTCTGGATTTTGACAATGGGTGTTTAATTTTGCCAGATGGAATTACAGAAAGCTGGAAGGGGAGAAAAGGTCGTCCTTTCCCAAAAAAGGAGGAAAAGTGGTGTTCTGGAAAATACACACGATACGTTTCATATTAATATTGGTTCTGAGAAAAGCTCTCAACAGCTCTTTGAAGAGCTAGCGTGGAAATGCTTGGCAGGAAAGGCTGCCATTAAGAGCCAGACCCGCCCATTCATGGTCTTACCAGACTAGCCTGGCAAGGCCAGAGAGACTTTTCTTGACATCCCATGTGAGGACGACTACCCTGACTGTTGGGGTGACTTCATCTTTCTTTGGACAAACCTATCAGAGTATTGATAAGTAGATCAGCAGAGGTGCCTTAGGGTCCTCCTCAGTACTCTGCCCAGAGCTCTCCCCTCCCCCACCTGCTCTGCTCACAGGTGACAAGGATGGCAGAGACGTTGGAGATTTCTCTCTCGGGAGTCACTGCAGTCACTGAGCTGGTGGGCTAGATGCCAGATTTCAGAGTTGAGATTTTAGTTGGCTAAAATGATGGATGGAAACCAATAAAATGACATTTAGCAGGAATAAAGATAAATCCTGTCTGTAGATAAAAACAAAACCAATTAGCTCAGCACAAGATGGAGGAAATCTGACGTCAGTTCATCTGAAAGAATGATAGGATTATGATTGACCTTGGCTTACTGTGAGCCAGTATTCAAACCCTGGCTACTCAAATAATAATAATAATAATAAGTAATATAAATGATACTAAATAAAAATTAACATGAATCTCATTCATGCAGTACGATCATAGTACCCTGGTTCCTAAAGGCAGGGCCATCCTGCTAGGGTCCTGTGAGATTATCTTGTGCTAGGGATGGGCCTCTATGCAGATGAGGAGTCTAGAAACCATGGCCATGCTATATGTCTAGGCATGCAACTGGAGAAAGGTATCCTGGAGAGATGCAGCCTCCCTTCTGGCGTTTGAAAGTCTAATGTGTGTGATGGGAAACTGTCTTTTACCTAGAGTCATTCATTCCTTCACGCATCAGTCTCTACAGATGGCCTGTTTTCTTCAACATCGTGTCCTGATGAAGCCTTAGAAGCACATACTCCAAGAGATGGGCACACGCTTGGTTCCCACAAGCCGAGAGCCACTGTCATCAGGGATACATAGGCAATTGCGGGGGATGGGTTTGAATGTGCATTTGGATCCCCAACAAGGTCTGGCCGATGGGACGGGACGGTCTTGTTGCTGATGGAAAAGCAATAAGAGACGGGGAAACGGGGACTAAAAACAGGGAGGGCTCGCCGGCAAGATCTGAAGTGCTCAAATGGATGGCATGACCTAAAGCTTGCAGCTGGCATGGTGTGGCAGGGTGTGCTAGAGGCCAACACCAGCCTCGGTGGCAGGAACATAAGGTCTATGCCGAGATGTCTGCACGGAATGAAATGTCATGGGTTAACTCTTGTTGGTTCAGTTAGTCCCCGACTAACGCAGCAATGGAGCAGACAGGGAAGACCATTGCCCAGGGTATTACTGTGATATATCTGAACAGATGGATGCTCCAGGCATGATGCAGAACGACTGAATGAACTAGACCAAAAGGATTGATGAAGGATGTTTTGGCAAGGATCTAAAAACAGTAAATTAATATATTTAATCACTGGAACTCTTCAGCTTTGAGAGGGGCTGTGTTGTGTGTCCGTGTGTCAGGGATGCTGTAAAATGGACAATTACAATTGTCAGACAGTCAGGAAGCCTCAACTTAATGTTGCTTATTGATGCTAAGAATCTCTCTGCTTCTCACTTTATAGAACATTTATTATGTGTGGGCATAATATATATTTACTTACAGTGTATCCCCTGAACATTGTATACCATTTTTGAGACAGGATTTCACTATGTGGCCCAGACTGGCTTCAAATGTGTGCTTGTCCTGTCTCAGCCTCCACAGTGCTGGGATATTAGCTGTACCCCATCATAGCTGATTTATATTTCATATTTTAATATCAGGAGTGGAAGCTGGAGTCTGCAGCCTAACCAATCCTTGGCTCTGAGATTCTCTGATGACTGTATTTGCTGGATAGGATGCCCATAACTAAATGCTACACACTAGGTGATTTTAACATCTCTATCTCTATCATCTTGCGATTCTATAGATTAGAAGGCCAAGGTCAAGGTGGGGACAGGGCTCTTCCTCTGAGGGCTGTGGGAGAAGTTCCCTTTGGATGGTAGATGCTGTATTCTGTCTTCATATTCAAATATCTCCTTCCTTCCTTCCTTCCTTCCTTCCTTCCTTCCTTCCTTCCTTCCTTCTTCCTT
>NC_022009.1:43792529-43793070 GCF_000317375.1 Microtus ochrogaster
TATTGCTGGGATCTGACCTTGGGTCCTCACGCTTGTCCAGCAAGCACTCTTAACTGTCATATTATGTCTCCAGGCCTCTAGAACATTTTCATCGTCCCAGACTGAAACTGTAGCCCCAGTAAGCAACAACTGCTTAAATCTTACCTCCCAGAGCCTTTTTCAACCATTTTTCTCCCACTGACTCTAGGAAGGTCATACCAGTAGAAGGCTACAGTACTTACCCTTGGGACTGGCTTAGTCACTCAGCATAATCTATGTGGTAGCAGGTGCCAGAGTTCTTCTCTTTTAAAGTTGAAATCATATTCCATCCCATGGCTGCCCCACACTTTTATCTAGTCCATCAGCAGTGCCTACTTATACCCACCTTCTGGCTGATGTACCTAATGAGGGCATGTACGCGGATGTGCAAAACACTCACCACAACCCTGCTTCTAATTCTTTTAAATATATTCTCAGAAGTGAAATTTCTGTTTCTCTCTCTCTTCCTCACCCTTCCTTCCTTCCTTCCTTCCTTCCTTCCTTCCTTCCTTCCTTCCTTCCT
>NC_022009.1:43793415-43794777 GCF_000317375.1 Microtus ochrogaster
TTCCTCCTCCTCCTCCCTCCCTCCCTCCCTCCCTCCTTCCCTCCCTTCCTTCCCTTCGTGAGCAGGTGACTTGGTATTATGGCCATAGGTGGTTGGGACAGTACTGTGTTCTCTGTGCTTCATTCATTCCCAGCCCTAAGTGTGGTGCCTGGCACTGGTCAGATATTTCTGGAGAATATCGAATGAAACAATAGGGATGCAAAGCCTCACATTTCTGGGTGATTTTTTTCTTATTGTTTCTCTATGAATAAAGGCTACAAAACACCCATTTTCCTTTCTCTCTCTCTCTCTTTATTCACACACTGCACAAATGCTGCTATTAATCCCACTGAACACTGTGGTTACATTGTCCTAGAGGATCTACCTCATTAATTATGATGACAACATTTTCTGGGCTCAGGTCACAAATTATCTCAAAGTGACGTGGAATAATAGTCTGTTAAAATGTTTGGGCACAAAAAAATCACACATCATCAATTAAGACTTTAGAGATTTTTCTTGAACACTTTAGATCTTTTAAAAATGCTATCTAGATTATACTTAATTGACTTAAAATGCATATCCTTCTAATTATTCTAAATTTTGCTTTTTTTCTTGACCCAGATTTTACAATTGTGGGAAAACCATGGCTGTTTAATCCCCAAGGTTAAGAGTGTAATGATGTTCTTTACTGCCTCAAAAGCAACTAGCCGAGTTCTGAATGGACTCTCATTTGTAATTTCACTCCAGTGGAAATAATATCCTGTAAGAAAATCTGCTCTGTTTTGCAGCTGAACAGGGCGTGTTTCTCCTTTCTTACTCCAAATCTCCCCCCTCTGTCCTTAGACTTTGGTTGTATCAACCAAATAGTCACAAAGCACCCCAAACCAGGAACATAACTATAGCTAAAAAGAATCATCTTTCATAATTTGCCTGTAATTATCATTTTCTTTTCATGTTTAAGCACATCTCAGTTTGTTCTCATGTGTGAGTGTATGATATGTGCATTTGTATGTGTGTGTTCAGGCATACACTGGCTATGTTGATATGTGCATTTGTGTGTGTGTGTTCAGCCATGCACTGGCTGTGTTGATATGTGTATTTATTTGTATGTGTGTTCAGCCATGCACTGGCTGTGTTGATATGTGCCTTTGTATGTGTGTTTAGCCATGCACTGGCTGTGCTGATATTTGTGTATATGTTTAGGCAAGCACTGGCTGTGTTGATATGTGCATTTGTATGTGTGTTCAGGCATGCCCTGGCTGTGTTCATATGTGCATATGTGTGTGTGTTCAGCCATGCACTGGCTATGTTCATATGTGCATATGTGTGTTGGTCAGGCATGCACTGGCTGTTTTGATATATGTATTTATTTGTATGTGT
>NC_022009.1:43794992-43821491 GCF_000317375.1 Microtus ochrogaster
ACAACCTTGGGTGTCAGTTCCTGTTTGCACCTTGTTGGAGATGGTTTCTTTTCTGTTGTCTGCCACCATCCATGCTAGGTCAGCTGACCCATGAACTTCCACATATTCCCTGGTGTGTCTCCATCTTACCATAGAGATGCTGGCCTTACCAGCGGGAGCTACCACGGCTAGTTTTATCTGCCCTCTGGGCATTCCAACTCAAGTCCTCCCCCTTGTGTAACAAGTGCCTTATCCACGGAGCCATCCTCCAAGCCCCGCATCTCAGCTCTTTATACCAGCTATCCATTGTCTTAAAGTGTTACAGCAAAGCAGAGAGGAGGGGAGCGTGGGAAGTGAGGAGGAGACCTAAGAGCAAGTGTACACTTTTATTACATCTCATTACATTCTGAAACGCCTTGCCAATGGTACCTGCCGCTTACAGATGCAAGGGACCCACCTGGCTTGCCAGGGCATTGAGGACTCTTGACAGGACCTATTTGCCAACATCTTTGGTCTTGTTTCCTTTCCCACCAAAGTTTGGAACTTGCACGTCCACAGTCTTTACCTGTGGTGTCTAGGAATCCACCTCCCATCCACATCGCCTCTCCACAATGCTGCAAGTCCCCTGGGTTTCCATAGCCCAGGAGTCCTAGAGATGCCCTACAGAGAACTGAGGACAGCGCCTACCTCCAGGAAGCTCTGTGCTGACAGCTTCCTGAGGCCACTTCCTCCTCTGAGCTGCCAGTTTCCTGGCTGCTCTTTCAGCATTCCTCTCTTTGCCCTGCCACAGCTCTGCCCACCGTACCTCTCCAATTGTGGTTCGGTCACCATCATTTTGCCAGTGTCTCTGGTTTTGTCACTACAGCTGCCAGAGTCCTGATGGAGTTTTGCTGTCCTCACTTGACCTCCTTCATCCTTCCGGTCCTGTGTGTCCCACAGTAGTTTCTCTACAGCCCATCCTCCATCCTTCCTCCTGCTGACCAACTGGGCCCTCAGCACGGCAGACACACTGGGCTGTTTTACAGCAGGACTGACTCTGGCTCTCCAGGTCACACTCAGCCTCAGCCTTCCAACCCACCAACCCACACATCTGCCTGAAGACTTCCTTCTGTCCCTCCATCTCCAGAGTCTGGCTCATTCTTCCCCTCTAGGCTTATCTGGACCCTTTCTCTTAGCTCAATCTCATTCCTCACAAGTCTGCAACACGAGTCCCTCATTCATGCCAGGCCAAACCTCCTGGGCTGAAGTTAGGCCCTGATCTTCTTTTTTGTACTAACCCCATGGCCCTCCTTCACCCACCTTTACAGTTGAATCAGCAGCATCTGGGGCCCGTCTGTCTCCACCCACCACGGATTTCCCACTAAATAACCTTATCTTCTAAATCTCCTTAGTGAGGACAGGGAACAGTTGTGGCCCTCTCTCTTCTGCCTACATCTTTGGGTACCAGAGTGACAGATTCCATCCTTAGCCTTGCCGTCTAATGAGGTGTGTATGTGGGGGTACTTCCAGAAAGACAGACTTCAAAGCCCCAGGGAGGCCTGTAAAGTTTGCTGATAACTTTCTATTCCATATTATTAGGTGATTATTGGATCCAAGACATGGAAGTTAATACCTTAAACTTCAGAATTTTGCTCACCCTTGGGTCAAGCCTTGCATTCTCTCCTGCTGCCTCACTTGTCACGTGGTAGCATCTTTATTTCTGGCCATGGGTAGTAAAGTTCAGATCACTAACCTGTGTGCTGGGCATTTTACTGACTCTTGGATCTGTGGTTTTTCTCACAATTTTCTTTTGATAACATCTTGGTCTCTTCCTAATGGTAAGCCCAGATCTCTAGATATGTAACAAGTTAGTCTGTAAAGTGACAGCATCACACGGACTGATCACTGGAAAAGGAAGACTGGGTGGCCTCTTTCTGCATCTTTGGTCCCCTGTGGCCAAGGATTCTCATAGCGTTACAAGCCCTGAGCTAGAGAACACGCAGACAGAGACGCCCCTTGCAGGACGTGGCCCGGAGGGAGGCGCTCTGCAGTGGCAAGCGTCACCATGGTTGCCCATGTTTGGTGCGGCAGCTGCCTGGGGCGCAGGGACAGCGCGTGGGGACAGAGAGTGGGCAAGTGGGTCCCCGATGTCCCGGGACGGACTGCAAGCGTCCCTCACTTTCTCCTCTTCTCGCCTTTTGTCCCCGCACCTCCTAGGAGTCTTCTGGCTGAGGATCCTAGGAGCAAGGACCAGGGAGGGACCAGGGCGGGGACCCAGGCGGGACCCAGGCGCGCCCAGCTCTGCGCCCCGCCCGCCACGTCTCCTCCCGGCCACGCCACCGAGGCCGCCCCCTCGCGGGCAGCGCGGGCGCCGGGTGCTCGTTCTCTGCGGCGGCGGGCCCGGGTTGCCATGGTGACCGGCGGCAGCCACAGCAGGGCCGGCCCCAGCGCCAGCGCCGCGGCGGCTCGGCAGGGCGCAGTGTGTGGGTGAGCGCGGCCGGAGCGGGCGCGGCCCGGCCTCAGCATGGAGGACGGCTTCTCCAGCTATAGCAGCCTGTACGACACGTCCTCGCTGCTGCAGTTCTGCAACGGTAAGCGCGGGCGGGCAGACGAGTGCACGGGGACCGAGTGGTGAGGGCCAGGCCGTGCCGCGGTCGAGGCCGCGCCAAGTAGCCCGGGTTCCCGCCGGCGCATTGTGCTGGGGCCGCGGGCCGCGCCTCTCCTCGGCTGCGGGCTCCCCGATGCCCACCCCCGGGGCTCCCGGTGCGGGCGAATCTGTGGCTCCCGGAGCCCCAGCGGATGCAGCTACAGAAAGCGCGCGCGGGAGCCCGGGAGCCGGGAGGCCCGGGTAACCTCGGCATTGGGGGACGTGTTGCTCTTTCGCTTCCAAACTCACATCTGTTTGGACAGTGCTGGATGCAGAACTCAGCAAACAAATCACTGCCGGAACAAAACCCTTTTAGGATGCACGCAGGGCTGGCTGCAGATGGACCTCCAGAATCCTTCTGGGGCCACTTGGATGGAATCATCACGGTCTAATATGATCTAGATCCGGGGTGGACCTGACTTGAAAGTGCTATACCTATTTATTTTTATTTTGTTTATGGAGTCATAGATATTTTTTCTCGTGTGTATGAGAGTATGTGTGTGGCAGTTTTTACAGAAAGGAAACATACATCGCTACCAATATGGCATCTTAAAACATATAGAATCAAACATGCTGTAAAGATTTTGTAGTCTCTCCAGCGGGGTTGGCAAAGATTTTCACTGCACTCTGCATATTTTATCAGAACATGGTGTGCGATAATTCATGCACAAAAGTTTACCACACATTTTTTTTGCATGTTGGGAGCTATTGCTTTTCCAAAAGTTTGTTAAAGGGGGAAATTAAACGGGGAAATATGGGCTTTTAAAGGATTTGGTCAAGCGTGGTCAGAATAAATTTTAAATTCTAGACTCTTTAACAACTGCAGTTGTGATTATCATCCAGTGGGCATTTCTTGTTAGTGACACCTGTTTGCGAACCGGAGCTATCTCTGAGTGGGGAAGAGGAGCTAGTGTGTTGACTCAGTCAATATACTGGTTTTCTTTTTAAAAAATGACTGCATATACTTAGATTTTTTTTCAGTTTATAATTCTCACATGGGGCAGATAGACTGCATTTGGTATTCCACGGGCCACTGGGGTACTTTAGCATATAGACTCATGGGAATGTTTTTGCTCCCGGGTAGGTTGAATAGATTCTTCAATTAGCTCTTTGAATAATTTCCTTAATTGTCTGATAATCCATCATGTCTGAACAGCTACTTTTGCTGTCCAAGGTAGGTGTAACCTTTAGCATGGTTCTGGTAGAATTCTTATGTTGGCTGTGGAAGGCATGAGGCTCCAAAGAAGTGACACCCAGGCACAAAGCCTTTCCAGGTCCCACATGTGGGCCTGTGATGGATGGTGTGATCTTGAATATGAAAATGGGGGCTGGGATTTTACTGGGGCAGTGCTTTGGGGTGGGGGACCCAGGTTATTTAGTTCTGCCGTCGTGAATCTGGTTTACTTGTGAGTGTTTTGGTCTCTTGCCTTCTGTTGGCTGCCAGCTCAGGGATGCTGGTTTGCTGTTTGGCTGGTAGTGAGGATGCTGGGAGGTGAACCCAGGTCTTAGATGCTGGAGCGGAGACAACCTGAAGGAAATAGCTTTGAAATCAAACAATCCTGGCACTTTGAACAGCACACACAGTTGTTGATCTGCTTCCCTTAAAGAGTTGACTCCTCAGTGGCTAATTCTTCTTTGGGTTAACCTTAATGACCAAAGTTTAGATCCAAAGAGACTTTGGGGGACAGAAACGACTGTTATCCAGGGATGTCTTAAGCAACAGATGTGTTGGTGTGAAATTATTCAGTAAGTTTCCATTAACTGAAAATATAAATGAATGCTATTCGGTTAATTACTGCGATGATGCAGTTGAAGCAGTGTGTGACAGAGAAGCCACCTCAAGAAGAACTAAAGGAAGCATTTGAGTATTTCATCAGCGGCACTGGGAGGAGAGTCCTCTTGCCTTTGGCCCGATCCCGGCAGGATAATACGTGAGCTCACACATTTTCCTACGTCCAGCTCGCTTCGTGCTTTCTAGAATGACAGTTACTCAAAGGTTCTGTGGCTGTACTGTATCAGCCGACGAAGAGGCAACACACACTTACCAACTGGATGACCATGTGACAAGACACAGGCAGAAGATGACACACCAGTGAGAGAAACTCCCCTTAGCAATGAGATTCCTGATCTCCCCTCTCAACTTTGTTCCTGGTCTCCCCTCTACTTGGTTTCTAATGGCTGAAAAACAGGAAGTTCTGAAGTGTGTGTGTGTATGTGTGTGTTTGTGTGTGCGTGCCCATATGTGTGCATCTGTACATATGTGGATGAAGGGTAGAGGCTTGTGTCTGTGTCTCTATCACTTTTGAGATAGGGTCTTTCTTACCGAATCTGGGGCTTGCTGTTTTGGCTCGACTCGCTGGGTGGTGACATCACCCTGCCTCCCAGGCTCTGGGGTTACAGATGTGTGTCATTGTACCTAGGTGACTTTTATGGTAGGTGCTAAGGATTCCAACTCAGGTCCTCATGCTTGCATGGCTTACCCACTGAGCCATCTGCCTGGTCCCACAAACTTCTTTTTCATGCTGTAATCGTAGCAGTGTTTTGAAAAGTGAACCATAGTTATCTTTTTTTAAAAAGGTTTTTATTGTTTTATTTATTTTTAATTTTCATCACATTGATTTATGTATCGTGTGTGTGTGCGCGTGCGCGCACGCGTGCACTTGTGCAGGCCAGAGTACAAATTGAGGAAGTATGTTCTTTCCTTCCACTATGTGGGTACCAGGTATGAAACTCAGGTCATCTGTGTTGCAGACAAGCACTTTTGACTACTGAGCCATATAACGAACCTTATTTTATTTTCTGTGTTCATTTTTGTGGTGCTGGGAAGCAAACATTTTCATTACACCAAAAGTACCCGTAGTACCCCATTTCCCTAGCCCCTGACCACCTACTTCCTGTTTCTGTGGATTCTGGATAGTTTTTTAAAAATACATTTTTAAAAAGATTGTGTTTTAATTATCATAAGTGCCTTTCTGTTGAGAGTATGTGCCCATGAGTGCAGGTGCCTATGGAAGCCTTACAGCTGAATTTTTTTTTTTTCGAGACAGGGTTTCTCTGTGGCTTTGGAGCCTGTCCTGGAACTAGCTCTGTAGACTAGGTTGGTCTTGAACTCACAGAGATCCGCCTGCCTCTGCCTCCCGAGTGCTGGGATTAAAGGCGTGCACCACCACCGCCCGGCTTACAGCTGGATTTTTGCAGATGTTTCTGAGCTGTCTGATATGAGTGCTGGGGATTGAACCTAGACCCTCTGAAAGTTCAGGCTCTTAACTGCTAAGCCATCTTTCCAGCCCTCCAAAGATATTTTTTAATTGCCATATACTAATTATGTACAATAATGGCTTCATTAAGACTACCTTGTTTCTGTTAAGATAATGCTATACCAACACACACTTCTGTGTGGACATATGTTCTTACTTTTGAGGGGCAGATACTAAGGAATGGAATTTCTGGCTCATGTGGTGACGCTGGGTTTAATATTTTGATAAGCCTATTTGAATTTCTTGATATCTAACTATCAAGCTCCTTTTCTTACATTCGCGGATAAAATAAGTAAGACCCAAAAGAGAACGAAGAGGGAAGGAAATAGAACGGCCCTGCTTTGTGCCTGTAGGTCCTTAGATATTCCTGTCTGTCAACTCACCAGTGAGTCAGCACCACCGTGCTCGGCAGGCAATCTCATTTCCTTGATTGTTTTCTTAGGCCTTTGAGCTGATTCTCCAAAGTCAGGTTGACCCAGAAACTCAAAGGTGAATGGGACAGATGTTACTGAAATAGGGAGCCCTCTTTCCTGCCTCTGCCCCCATGGTACTGGAGCAGGTCGTGGCTGCTTGCTGCTCACCACTCCCTTGGGGACCCTTTCCTCCTTTGGACAGCTCAGACCATCAAGTCCTTTATGTGGCCAAAATTTGGCCCCCAGTTTGCTCCCTGGGTCCATAACAATCAAATTTAATCTCCTGTTTAAAACAATCAGATTTAGTGAGTCATCCTGACTTTGAAGCCCATGAAAGGTTCTTTTCGACTCTTCTTTTGGCTAAACATTAACAAAAAAATTTGGAGGACAGTGGTGGTACACGCTTTCAATCCCAGCACTCAGGAGGCAGAGGCAGGTGAATCTCTGTGAGTCTGAGGCCAGTCTAGTCTACAGAGTGAGTTCCAGGACAGGATAGAGAGATCTTTCCTGAAAACAAACAAACAAGCAAACACCAAAACAAATGAAAGGCAGACAGACAGAAAGACTGCTCATTTCCTGCGGTTCTAGACCCTTAATTTTCCTGGTTTGGGTCACCTACACCTGCTTCTTTTTGTCTGTGTTCCTTTTTTAACTTTTTACAGGTGAATGTGAATCTCAAGATACATTGCTTCTGTTTTTTGTCTTGTATGTGTGTGTGAATGTGTGTGTATGTACATGAATGTGTGTATGTGCATATGTGAGTGTGTACGTGTGTGTGAGAGTGTGTATATGTATGTGTGTGTATGTGAGTGTGTACGTGTGTATGTGTGTGTGTGTGTGTGTGTGTGTGTGTGTGTGTGTGTGTATGCATGGTTTGGAGAACAGCATCTCCTGGTGTAGTCCAGTCTGAATAGAACCCTGAACCCCCGTGCCCACATCTCAAGTGGTGTGATGACAGGGGCCAGCCCGGGTCATTGCAGTCAGCCCTGACATGCTGATTTTTAAAAATTCTGTTTGTATTATTTGTGTGGGATGGTTGGGGACACCTTGGTACCCATATGGAAGTCAGAAGCCATGTTTTGGGATCAGTTCTCTCCTTCTACCATGTGGGTCCTGGGAATGAAAACTGGGTCATTAGCAGCAGGTGCTGAGCCATCTTGCCGGTCCCCTGGCATGATTTCTAAGTGGAGCCAGACACATCACCTTAACAGTCCAGTCTGAGATGATACTGACGCCTTCTCTTGTCATGTTACATAATTGCCTCTAATTTTACCTAAAGATCTTGTGTTTCACATGATTATGGCAAAGTTCTTGCCTTTATTTCCTTACTGTTAATACTTTTTTTGAGGAATTTCTTTCTATAGGTGGCGTTCTATCAGATTCCAAGCCAATATAACCTGTGTTGTGCTATGTGTGATGCCAGCAATCACTGGCAGTTCAGAGTGGATGCACAGTGGAGGTTTAAAGGGCATGACCTTGACCCACAGCCTTCACTTTCCTTCTTGCCTTTGAAGCAAGTGTTGAGAAAGACGTTGCCAGATTCCCTGGAACTTGTGTTGACAGAGTATGCCCCCTACCTTCCCAAGGTGGCCAGTGCCTTCTCTTCTTACCTGACCACGGCCAGTCAGGCTTCCTTGACCTGCCTGCTCAGATTTCAGAATCACTGGAGGATGATCTTTCCCGCTACTGAGAATAGTTTTCTCTCACTCTGAAATGTAGAATTGTTTTGTTATTTGTTTGTTTTATATAAGTCTCACCACGTAGCTCTTGCTGTTCTGGAACTCATTGCATAGACCAGGCTGGCCTTGAACTCAGAGATCTGCTCGCCTCTTCCTCCTGAGTGCTGGGATTAAAGAAGCGCACCACTGCATCCAGACAGAAATTTAATTTCCGTGTATTGCTGCTTGAAGAATTAACAGTGAGCCTGGCAGTGGTGGCACATGCCTTTTTATCCAGCACTCCGGAGGGAAAGGCAGGCAAATCTCTGTGAGTTTGAGTCTGGTTTACATAGTGAGTTCTAAAACAGCCAGGGCTACACAGAGACACTCAGTCCCAAAAGAGCCCACCCCCCCCAAAAAAAAATTAACAGCGATTTAATAATAATATTTGAAAAATTTAAAATACATTTCTATTTACATGTGTGTGCATGTTTTCATGTGCATGTGTGTTTTGTGCCTCTGCCATGGCATGTGAACCGAAAGCAGAGGACAACTTGCTGGAGTGAATTTCTCCTTCCGCTGTGTGGGTTCCGGGAACTGGGCTCAGGTCACAGGCTTAGCGACAAGGACCTTTTCCAGCTGAGCCTTTTTGGCAGCTCTTGAATGATAATCTTAGTCACTTCTGATCTTTGTGATACTGGTGACTGTCTTGTGGTCAAATTTTCAAAATGACTAATACAGACTTAAAAGCTCTGGGAACTCCTAAGGGAACCAGCTGGACACGAAGCGGCGTCTCCAAGCCTTCCTGGCTTCTTATTTTCTCATGCTGCGGCAGAGCTCCGGCATAGGTGGGTAGGCTGTGTCTGTGGTGGCGCAGCAAAAGGAAAAGCCTCTATGGCAACGTGCAGAGTGAGTGCCCTGCCTCCAGGAAGACTCCTAATTGCTGTGCAGGCCCTCCACCCAGCAAGGAATCTATTTTACAAGTAAACCACAAGCCTTTATGACATTATAAACAAGCCCAAGGGTTTGGGTGGGGAAAAAATCCCCCAAATTGTGTTTGAAAAGAGATCACTGATTGGTTATTATTTGTACCCGAGATGATGTGAGTCCCTTTCACACATTCCTTTAAATGTGGAAGAAAGAGTTGGCTGCAGTGTGAGTGAGAGAAGAGAAATAATGCCTTTGTTTCTGCTGTTACGGTCTGTTCATGCCCTGAAGCTAGTTGCCTAAAAACTTGCATTGCATACAATATGGGAAACGACACCCGAAAACCTTGCACACACCAAAGAAAGGCATTCTCTCCTAGAACCCACAATCTGCTCCATTTTGTAATTAGAATGTTTGTTTGTTTGAGACAGGGTTTCTCTGTGTTAACTGCTCTGCCTGTCCTGGAACTTACTCTGTAGACCAAGCTGGCCTCAAACTCACAGAGATCCTCCTGCCTCTGCCTCCAGTGCTGGGTTTTAAGGCGCGCGCCACCACTGCCGGGCTGAGAAAATTTTCTTTAAAGAACAATTAGTCACCCTTTTTGCAGTCTGGGCTCAGCCAGGAGAGGGGAGACAGGTTCTAATATTGGGGAGGCGGTCTGAATGCTTCCAAAAAGATCCTAATAAAAAAGAATAAAAGTCTGTTATCCACGCTCCGTGCTATGTAATTATTCGTGTCAGGAACCCTCCCGTAGCTCCTGACAACTCACAGACTCATTTATTATCCGCTACAAGCAGGACTCTTAAACTGGGCAGAGTCTTCGGTTTGGTCAACAGACAGCATATTTCCTCTAAAGAAGTGATTCTTTGAGAGAGATTTTTGTTTGTTTTTCTTTAAAAGCATAGTATTTATTACCCATTTAAGAATCAGATCGGAGGTGGGCGAAGTGGCAGACTACCCTGTAATCCCAGCATGTCGTAGGTGGGGCAACCAGGAGCTTAATTCTGTCTGTAACCAGGAGCTTAGTTCTGTCTGAGCTCAGGTCAGCCTAAGCTGTGAGCTCCTGTCTCAGCGACCCCTGTCCCCCCCACACCTGCAGAGAAGAAAACCAGGTAGACACGCTTCCAGTTTTGTTTCTTCAGAACTGTACCTGTCTGTAAAAACACTGTCGGTGTGGAAAACCACGTGCTCACAGTGTATCCTGGACTTCTGATGACCTTTCTTTATCCTGCTAGCTTTTTGGAAAACAGTTCAACCATTGGCCTTGAATAATGACTCTTACTGATGAGAGCAGTCTGACCTATGATGTATGTGATGGCCGGAGGCCAGGAGAACCAAAACCAGAACCTGGAGTCTTCTCGAAGGAAGTTCCCTACGGGGGCTTTGTGGTCAGAGGGAGAGAGAACCAGCTGGGGGCCACAGGCCCTTAAAGGTGGTGATTGTGTTGGAGTGTGGTCCAGGGCCGATGGTGTGCTCCGCTCCTTGCACCCTTTGCAGGAGGTACGGCCTCTTGGGCACAGTCAAGGATTCCCAGCTTCGGCCCTTTGGCTTTGGCAGCTTAATGCTATTCAGGGCTCTTGTGCGGGGGGGAAAAGGTTCAAAGGTTACTTGACAAACTGAGCTGATTTCCAGTGTACACCTGCAACATGCTCGGGGCAACGTGCATGATAAATACAGAGCTAGGGAGATGGCTTGGTGGGCAACATGATGGTCATGCAAGCATGAGGACCTGAATTTGGATCACCAGGACCTATGTGAAAAGGCATGGTTGACAGTGTGCTTCTGTAATCCCAGCACTGGGCATCAGAGACAGAGTGTCCTTGATACCACCAGTCTAATCAGAGATCTCCTGGCTTAACTAGAGGCCCTTTCTCAAAAAGAAGGTGGAGAGCAGCTGAGGAAGACACCTGATCTCTGTCCCTCTCTATGCATGCACAGGCATGGGCATGTACACACATAACACACACATGCACAGACATGTACATGCATAACACACACATGCATAGACATGGGTTTGTTCACACATACACACATGCACTGACATGGACATGAACACACATAATACACCCAGAGACATATGTACAACACACACATGCACATATGCACAGACACAGACTAGTACACACATAACACACACACACTAATGTTAAATGCATGGTCTCCCTCCACACAGAAGGCTCTTTGTTCCCAGCCTCACATCTCCGTTGGCTCCCTGGAGTCTTCTGAAGCGTCTGCCCTCTCTACCCTTCTGCTTTAGCTCAGCTCTTGCCTGTTTCCCAGGGTATGGTTGGTTTGGAGGGTCTGCCCTAACCACTGCTCCTGCCTCAAGCCTCAGTCCCTCTGTCCATTTCCTTTGTGTGCCACAAGAATGTAGGACCCCACTGTGCCCATTGTCACACTGTTCCCAGGCTCCAGTGACCCGCTGGGCCCTCCTGCCCTGGCCTTTAGGAAGCCCTACTGTGCTTATCAGGAGTAAAATGTCAACACTGTTTTCAGTTATTTAGTGACCAGCGGCCTGTGCAGAGAAGTCTAAGGACCGTGGGAGGTGCTGCAGGTGTCAGTGTGTCAGCTTGGCCTGTCTTCCCATCCCACTCACTGCAGGCTGCTGGGGTAATGGGGGTGGAGGTAGTGGGAGGCATCCAGACCTGGGCAGACTGCAGGTAGCTCAGGGTGCAGAGTGGAGTGGGGCCTCTGTGCTGAGTATTCCTAGGAGCTGGAAGAAGATAGGAGAGTGTTGAGTCGGGGATGACCTGAACAGACTTCCAATTGTTCTTTTTCTTTTCTGTCTTCTTTCTTTTCTTCTTTGTTTTTGAAATAGAGATTCTCTATTTTGTCCATATTGGCCTTGAACTTCAGCTTCCATGTGATCCTCCTGCCTCAGCCTGGGCTTTAGAGGCAGTCACCTTCCCTGGTTGGATTTTCAGTTCTGAAAGGTCACTGTTGGAACAGTGGAGAGGGCAGCCTGGAAAAGCAAGCAAAAGTGGATGGGGAGCCTGAGGCTAAATCCAAGGGGAGGCTGTGGTAATTTATGCAGGACGGGTGGGGTCCCAGAGGCTAGAGTGGGTGACATCATCTGCACTTAGGGTCAGAGGGAGGCGGGACAGCACCTGAGCTGACTCCTTTAAGGAAGAGGCAGGTGGATGAGCAGATCATGGGTCAGTGTTGGTCTGTGAGGTGCTGAGCAGGCCAGGCCAAAAGGTCTGAATGGGGCATCTTGTCCCTTAGGGCCTCCCTGAAGACACGGGAGCTTGTGTACTCAGGCAATCCCCCCTCCTTGGAGAGCCAGTAGACATGGGCATTCAGAAGACCAACCCAGCATCGTGAAGGTAGGGTGAGAGCTCTCCAGCACTCTCCTGTGGGAAAGCACTAGCTGGCTGCTACCACTTAGGTCAGCGCCAAAGCATATGGTGGTGAGCAGTCTTAGCCATTATTTTCCGACAAAGGAACTGACGTAAGGAAGTGGCTCCTGGCAAAGCCAGACTTTTTAGTGGTAAAAAGAATTAGACTTAAACATCACCCCCCAAAGAAATGACGTATCAAGAGATTTACATTCTTTAGGAGGTGATTCAGTGGACTCTCATGCTAACAGCACTTACAGGGCATTTTAGCCCCGGCTGTTGGAAAAGGCTCAGCAGCCGCACTTAGTGATGTTCTGCAAGCTGTGGAGTCTCTTGGAAAGCATACCACACCCATGCCTAAAACGTGGCAGCCACTCCCTAGGGAGGGCAGCGGTCTAATAGAGACACAACCATGGAGGTTGGCAGGGCTTTACCAGGTCAGTGCCACAGAGAGGAACAGAGTGGGTGCTCGCTCACCGCTCCCAGACGTTAAGATCTGCTTACTGTGCTGTTTCTTTCCTGTCTTGAGCGTGCTCTGCCTAGCTGACATAATTTGGTGGTGTAAGAATGTGTTCCGATCACACTGTGTGCTTAATCATATCTCACACCATAGAGTGACTGTTTTCCAAGCAGAGGTTGGGCATTTTGAAGGTAGGGACCATGTTGTCTTGTGTGTGTGTGTGTGTTTGTGTGTGTGTGTGTGTGTGTGCAATCTAGCAGGGCAGGAGCGAGCAGCTCCACTGTTCTGGAGCCCCACACAGAAACAAACACAGACATGCACACATATGCACACACACACACACACATGAATACACACTTACATAATGTACACATACACATGTATAATACATATATACCTACTTACATACATGCACACCCCCATGTGTGCCCCTGAGCATCAGGTGTTTATTTGCACACTCGGCAAACATTCTCTTGGCTGGCACTCACATCTCTGGAGTGTGTGCTCTAGCTATGTCCGTTTTGATTGACATGGAGATGGGGGCAACTTATTAAGAAGCTTGCTCAAGGTGAGGCTCCAGTGTCTGGGTCTTACTGAACACTGGGTCATGTCTGATGGAGATGGCTTCCGCTGTGAAATAGTTGACAACCACATTACCCGGCCAGCCCTGCTTGCCTGTCGCCTGGTGTGCTGCAGCAGACCTTGGTACAGCAGGCCTGGGTATGGATATTGTTGGGCATGCCTGTTCCCAAGGCTTCATGCGCTGAAATTCATTCTCCATCACGAGGCATTCAGAGGGTGGGAAGGTGATGCAATGGCGCTGTTTAGAGGTGGGGCCTTTGAGAGGTAATTAGAATTAGCTGAGGTTGTTAGCGTGGAGTCCTATGATGGAGTCCTAAAATGAGGAAGGAGGGACACACACAGAAACAAACACAGACATGCACACATATGCACACACACACACACACACACTTACATGAATACACACTTACATAATGCACACATACACATGTGTAATACATATATACTTACATACATGCACACCCCCATATGTATACACACACACTTACATACAAACATGCACACATAAACTTACATAAATGCATACACATACATGCATACACCCCCCACAATACACACATATACTTACATACATGCACACACCCCTTCCACATGCACCTGTACACACATACATTTATATATGCATGCACACACTTACACACATGCATACACATACACACATACATGCACATACTTATACCCATGCATGCACATATGCATCCACACAGGTATAGACACATGCATTCACACACACACTCACACATCACCCTGTGTCTCATCACGTCATGCCCTAAGTTGCCTTGGGATTCTGCCAGCAAGAGGCTGTCACTATGTGGAACCCCTCAATCTTGCACCTCCAGATTGTGAATCAAAATAACCTCTTTTCTTTATACCCCCACCAATTTGTGGTGGTATGTTTTGGTGACAGAAAAACAAATGAAGACAACTGAGACCACATATTTGTTGTTGTTGTTTGTTTTTAAATTACACTTGATTAACACTTTTAAAAATAGAAACCCTGCTTATCTCTGAATTCTGAAAAGTCTTACAGCTTGAGCTTTAGGACGGCACCCAGGCTCAGCAGAACTCAGTGTCTGTTCTTCCTTCTGCCCCACTGGTTAGTGGCAGCCTTTCCTTTCAGAAGCTCTGGGCCCAGCCACTTGTCCTTCTGGGAATTTCTGAACATGCACAGCTGTCTTACACACATTCTTTCTTATTGCAACCCTGGCCCAGCCCGTCCTTACACTGCTCTCTCCTCATGCTTCAGAACCCACTGCACACCGTGGGAAACCCTCCTGAGGCCAGATGTGATTCAGCACAGCTGCCTTGGTGCCCACCCTAACCCCCAGCGAGACTAGGAACTGCTGGAGGACAGCCCGTTGGGTCAGCCACTGTGTGGCGTCTTTTCAGGGTGGAAAAGTTAGGTGGGAGCTTTAGTGTGCTCAGAAAGCTTTAGAACTCTGGGCCTGGCTTGTAGCTGGGTCAGAACGCACCTGCCATGTTCGAGGCCATGGCTTTTGTACCTGTACCGAAGAAACAAAAAAGAAGGGACAGGCTATGGCTTACAGTGCTTGTCCCCAGGGCCACCAAAGCAGGAGAAAGCCAAGGTGGGCCATCTCTCGTTGGTCACTGCTGTCGCCTCTGTAGTTGAAGCTTCCGTCTCTCTTACCTCTCTCCCAGCTTTCAGCTTCTCTTCTCACCTTGTTCTATCTACCTTCCAGCTTTTTTCAGCCAGAGAAAACTGTCACTGTGGCAAAGCCCTAGAACCATCCATCTTAACATGTTTGTGTACTTGGCTCAGGACACGAGGTCATTCAGGCCCTATCTGTCTACGAGAGCTCTGCTTATCATCCCAAGCTACAACTCTGTCTCCACTGAATAAGGCCCCTCTTTCCCCTGCCCCACCCACCTCCCCAGGATGGCCATTCTACTTGGTCACTGAGACTTTGGACACTTGGGATCCTTGGGTGAGTGCAATGAGGTACCATTGTCTTTTTGTAAGTGGTTCATTTCCTTCAGGAGCCCTTCAAAAAACACCGTTCTCCCGAAGCCATGGGATTCCAAACCAAGTGTCTAGCTAAAGACTCAACATCTGGTGTGGAGTAGGGCAAACACCCATGCATTCTGGTTGTCACATGACATATCTTGTGTGTGCTAACGCATATGCGCTAGCTCACACGCATGCTCATACACATGCACCTCTGCTTGGCCTATGCAAGACTGCAGTTTCACCTCTGGATTCTCAGCGGTAAATGAGCTTCATCTCCCAACTCAGGCCAGGCTGAGGCCACACTCAGGGATGACATGGGACATTGGGATGCTGGCTCTGAGTCCTGCCTGTTTTATCCAGCCATCTAAGCAGTAACAAAGGCTATTTGGCTAACTAAGGAGAGTGACAGGGGTCTGAGCTGGGCTGGGAGTTGGGGCTGGGGGACAGACAGGGACTTTAGCAGTGCAGAAAGCTGACGAGGGATGCATGTCTGCTAAAGAAATCCCCTAACATCTGCTTTCTGATCCAGTATCCAGTAGCATGCATTCTCTCTATGCTAGCTCAGACACTAAGAAAGGAAACAGCAGATGTATGAGCCGGGACTAGGGAGGATCTGGGCTGCAATCTTGGAATATCTCTGAGTTTTTCTCTTTCTTTCTTTCTTTTTTTTTTAAAGATTGCTTTTGCATGTTGGCACAATTTTCTGACACGGACTCCTGATTGGTGCTTCCAGTTTCCAGGGCAATTTAAAGAGATAAGCAGGCATAAGTTGGGGCACGTGCCCCGAATGAATGATCCTTGGGAATTAGCACAGAAGATGACATGTGTTCTGTCTAGAACCTTCTCTGTGGCTGACCACAGATGGCTTTTGCAGAGGCTGGGAGCATGGTCCGTGGAGACAGGTGGGGCTGGGTTCCACCCAGGCTTTGTCCTACACTGCTGAGATTCCTGTGAGCCTGGAGAACTGCTTATCTTTCCTGACCACACATTTCTTGGCTAGAACAAGGCCGGGTGGTTCCGGGGATTCAGTGAGGAGATTCTGCATAGTCCAGGTATGAAGCATGGAACCTCAAGCTGGGCCACTTAAGGGACTCTTTTTTTTTTTAACTTTATTTATTTATTTATTTATTTAATTTTTATTCATTATGTATACAGTGTTCTGCCTGCATGTATCCCTGCAGGCCAGAAGAGGGCACCAAATCTCATTACAGATCGTTGTGAGCCACCATGTGGTTGCTGGGAATTGAACTCAGAACCTTTGGAAGAGCAGGCAGAACTTTTAACCACTGAGCCATCTCTCCAGCCCTCAAGCAAACTTTCAAAACCAGAGTCACAGCTCAAAGGCCCAGAAAATATTTTTAAGGGACTCTTGATAAAGACACTTACCAAGGCCGAGGGAGGGTGTGTGCAGCCAGAGTTAGAACAGTGTCCACACCTGGTGCAGACGTCCCCTGGACCCATCAGACCTGCTTCAGATAGAACTGCATGGATGGAGGCATGGCAAGCTGACGCATGTGACCTCACATGGGAAGCCGAGAAGTTAGCTTCCTGGCTTCATTTTTCTCCTCTTTCCACCTGCTGGCTGTAACTTGGGTAAAGGGAGGCCTACCAATGCGGCCCACACAGTCGGTCTCCCTGTGCTGAGGACAGGGACAAGGATGTGGAGTACATTCAAAGGATGGGCTTTGTTTCCGAGATTGGGAATGCTAACAGTTAACAAGTGTGGCCTTTGTCCTGTCTCGGCTGTTACAACTAGGTGTCTCCTGGACGTTGTCAACTGGGTTGACTTGTCTGTGTTTCCAGTACCCATGGTGGGTATCCAGTGAGTGTGGGGCTCAGAGCCTTTATTGGATCTCCTGAGTGTGTGTGTCAGAATGCCGTGGCTCTGTGGACATACCTTACCCCTGTGACTCTCCTGTTTCTATTCTGAAATGGATGCCTATTCCTTAGAACTCCGTTTTGACCTCCCTCGTAGGTGAACCTTTCTCTGATCTCACAGGTGTCTGGTCGTGCCATGTTTCCCAGCTGGCATTCATATACCCTGAAGAGTGCTGGCTCCGTTCTGTCCTGTGGTTAGTGGGGAGAGCCTGCGCTTTGCGATGAATCTCCGTAGAGAAATGTTCCATGTCTCCTCTTCATGTGACTGTCCCCATTACTCCGCACGAGCCTTGCCTGTGGTGCAGCCCCCCTGGATACTTGTTGAGTGAAAAACAGTATTAAACTTATTCAAATGGCTGTGTTATCTCTCTATTGTGAGAGGCAGAGGGAACGCTGGATTCTGAACAGACTGTCTTCATCACATGAGGCCCTAGCACGCATTTTCACAATGACCAAGTAGTCGCCCTGATTACTGTGGAGCAGACTTGGTGTGTACAGCCCACACTCACAGATCATGCACGTGTGAATACACACCAGGTGGGAAGTAGCATCTATTATGTTGTTTGTCTGTGTTTACTGAGCATGACCTCTAAGTGCAGGCTAAGCTGTGTGTAGCAGACAGTAATCTGTTCCATCTTTGGAGGGATTTAGTGAGAGCATGTACCCAGAGTGCTGTGTGCTTTGCCAGGGGAGGGCCTCCTCGAGGACATTATTGAATAATGATGCCATGCTTATTTTTAACCAGTTTGTTTAGATACAATCCCATGTAACTGCAATGCAAAGCAGTCTACACTGTAGTACACACACACACACACACACACACACACACACACACACACACACACACACACACACACACACACACACACACACACACACGCTGGTGGTTTCATGATAGGTTCTCTTGTTGTCCACATTAGCCTTGAATTCCAGAATTCAGATGCTCCTCCCACCTCAGCGTCCCAAGTGGCTGAAGCTAAAAGGCACGCCAAATCGGTTTGTCACTCACTTTTTATAACCAAATCTAAGGTTAGCGGAATCCTATTTCATCACATTTCTCGTACAGAAGCCCATGCTGATGTGTTTCCAGTCACTTAGCCAAATGGCCACTTGCTGATAACAAGTCTCCCGATGAGAACCCAGGGCTCTTTGAACAGTCCCACGCTGCCTTGGTCTCTGTGTTGTATCTGCAGTGCTCTGTCCATCTACTTATGTATTGGGGGGGGGGACAGAAAACAATGACAGCAACAAATGAGCCTGGTGGGCACTGAATTTTCAGCACAGGCTGATGCAGAAGGATCAGGGATTTGAGGCCAGTGTGAGTACCCAGCCAGGCACTGTCAGAGAGAGAGAGAGAGAGAGAGAGAGAGAGAGAGAGAAGGAGGGAGGGAAGGCAGGAGAAAGAAATATGATATAGGAAATTACATCTTTTATTCTGACAATTTGGAGGGACTTCCTTTAGACCCTGGATTAAAAAAAAACTTAAAATAATAATGCCTTGTTTTAAGGTCACCAACATTCAAAATTCTGGATGAAACTTAAGAAGTTATTTATAGGATCTTGCTGTGTTTTCCTTTTTCTTGGAGCCAGGGCCGGGGTGCTGGGTCAACACTCTGCCACGGAGCTGCACCCCCAGCGTTTTTCTGTAGTTTTTATTCCAGGTCAGAGCCTCACCACGATGCCAGGGCTGGCCTTGAACTTGTGATCTTACTGCCTCTGCCTCCCAACTACCCCACAGCAACTTTTTAAAACAATGTCCTTATCTTATGCTTACTGCGGATTCTTGTCAAACTCCACTTTATCTTCAGACAACATCCTGGGGAGAGGGGCTTGCATTCCTCTGTTTTAGTTCCTCTCCATCTGACCACTGGGTGCAGTGCTTCCAGGAGATGAAGTCGTTGCGGACTTTAGAGCAGCCCACACAGAAGACAGGGCCAGCACTTGGGTGGAGCCCCGCTCAACATGCTGCTACCTTATTGGAGCCAACTGCTTGCTGGGCCCTTCTCAAACCACGGTTCACCTCAGATGTCTTGAGTTCCAGCCAACATCTCCAGAGTCAGCCTGACCACTGCTTACCTGCAATTTCAGACTCGGAAGATGAAACATGTGGTTTATCTGGTTTCTAGTGATTTCCTCTTAGTTTCCTAGTTCTGCTTGTCCATATGTTGTGGGTTTGGTTCGGCTTTGCTCTGTCTGTGGTGCTGGAGAAGGAAGCCAGAGTCCTGTGCATACAAACAAGTGTGTCGCCACCAAGTGACACCCAGGCCCTTCTGCCCAGCTAGCTTTGACGGTGACTGTGGCTGCTACCCTGGGCCTTTCTGCTGTATCGGCTCCATGTTCTCTACTTGCATCTGAACATCTAAATCAGAATTCAGAGCATTTTAGGGCCCAGTGGCTTAGGGAAGAGTATTCAGTGTATGCACCGGTATGCTCTGGTGATCGAGACAGGTTCTCAGCTTTCCTCACCTGTGGACACTGGCTTGATACTTGAGCGACATTTTTATTAAAACCTGACACTTTGCCGGGCGGTGGTGGCGCACGCCTTTAATCCCAGCACTCAGGAGGCAGAGGCAGGCGGATCTCTGTGAGTTCGAGGCCAGCCTGGTCTACAAGAGCTAGTGCCAGGACAGGCTCCAAAGCTACAGAGAAACCCTGTCTCAAAAACAAACAAACAAACAAACAAACAACCTGACAGGTGACTCGTGCCCCTGGGAACCACGAGGGCATGGACCAATCACCCATCACATAGCGTCCTCTAGACTCCGCTGTTTAAATTGCAGGCTACAACCCATGTGGCATTATATAACCAAACATGGGGTTCATGGAAGAACGGGAGGCAGTGAAAGGCTCCTGAATGGACAACCACCAAGAATTAATTAAAAAGCAAATGCGGCCAAGGTGTTTCTGGCCACGCCCACCAGTGTGTATAATACAGCTTCATGGAAAGCCTTGGTTATGCCCACAGGTCAGGAGAGCTCTGCACTGTGTGCGTCCTCACGACCAACACTGCCCGAGACGCTCAGCTCTCATCAGAGTCTGTTTGTAGGATGCATGCGGAGCTTCCTGCCCTTGCAGAACTGCACTGGTTTGCTCACAGTAAACAAAGGCTTCCATCTTCCTCCTGACGTCTTTCTCCAGCGAAAGGGCAAATTCGCCTTGTGTTACTCAGTGCTTGCATGGTGGATTTTTAAGTGCTGCTTGAGTTGAGTTTTTGAGACAGGGTTTCTCTGTAGCTTTGGAGCCTGTCCTGGCACTAGCTCTTGTAGACCAGGCTGGCCTCGACTTGAATTTTATTAAAAAGAATTGTTCTATGAATTTTGGCTTAGGACTAGGATAACATGCCAAACAACTTCTGAAATGGCCCTAAACATACTTCTGCTGTTTTGTATGATATATTTATGTGAAGTGGCTCCCTCAGCAATGACAATTATAAAATCAAAATATCAGTCAATTCTAAAAGAATGTTGAAAAGTTAGTTTATGTCCAGAAGTAGCAGATTTTTAGGTTAAGAGTTTATTCTTTATGTAAAAATAAATAAGTATCTGTCTCATTAGAAAGTAAGTTTACTTCTGTTTAAATAAATGGTAAAATTATAAGTATACCAAAGATTTTTTTTTTTTTGAGACAGAGTTTCTCTGTGTAGCCCTAGCTGTCCTGGAATTAGCTCTTGTAGACCAGGCTCGCCTCAAACTCACAGAGATTCGCCTGCCTCTGCCTCCTGAGTGCTGGCATTAAAAACATGCCACACCACCGCCTGGTTTAAGAATTGTTTTAAAATAAATTTTTTCCTCAGCAACCAGGAGGCAGAGGCAGGGGGAGTTCTGTTGGTTTGAGGCCAGCCAGGTCTTCGAAGCATGTTTCCGGCCAGCCAAGGCTACATAGTGAGACCTAGTCTCAAAAAACAAACATTTTCTTTATGGTTTATTATCAGTAAATGTTTACTTTCTTTCCTGTTTTATAGTTCTGTCTGCCTACAGTCATATAAAATATTTCAGGTGACAAGGGTTCTGGAGTAGGTGGAGTTTAAGAAACCCTGCTCTAGGACAGTCATCCTGAGAAAGCAGGGTTCCGAAGGTCCCACTGACCTCGCTGGATTCTGCATTCGCCTGCCCCTTCCTTCTTTCTTGCTTTGTTCAGCAGGAATCTGTGTGTCCACTGTAAACAAAGCCTGGTGGGTGGCCTGAGGACTCTGACTCTTCCCGTGTGCTTGGGAGCCATAGTCCAGAGCTCTGTGGGTGTGGCTCAGCTCCCCCTCACCGAATTCCTGCAGAGGGACGGGTGTTGGTGTTTTCCATAGACAATGAACCGAGGGCTTGGGTCTCCCAGTCCACACGCATCTCCATGCTGCAGCTTTCAAAGGCCTGGGGAAATAAACACTGATCGCTGCACATCAACCCCAAAGCGATGGCTCTTTGTCACATGCCTGCCCGGGACAAACCACCTAACTCACTGTATCAGCCCCACCTATAGTGCGTGCCTCAGTTTCCTGTGCTATATGTTGGGGTTCCTATTTCTTAAAAGTCTTCAGGGAAGTAACCTTAATGACTGTTTTGTGAGCTACAAACCTTGGTCTGGTGGTCATAATCTACATAGCGGTTAATACACAGTTAATACTAGCATGTTTTAAAAGAGTAACACATCTTTGTTCTCAACTCCCAAAGTGATGAGTGTTTGAGAGATTGGTGTGTTAATTAGATCTAATCATTCAACATTATATGTGTATATCAAAACATCACATTTTACCCTGTCATTATTTGAAAATTTAATTGACAATGATTATTTACCGATTTAAAAATGCTTCATTTGATTGCATGGCAAGTTAATTCTTACCATAGTGTTTTTGTTTGTTTGTTTTTGAGACACGGTCTCACTATGTAGACCTGCCTGGCCTCAAACTCACAGAGATCCACCTGCCTCTGCCTCCTGAATGCTGGGATTAAAGACACACGCCATCATACCCAGACATTTTTTCTTTCTCCATCCCTATATCTGGATACGCCTGTCCAAGGGCGTCTGAATCCTGCCCTGCTCTCTCATGGGGCTCATCGCATATGCAGTCAGATGAGCTTACACAGGTGATTCCTGTCCTTCAGCAGCACGGCCTTAGTGGGCTACATCACAGATACAGTTTTGGACTGGGGGTTCTCTTGGGCCACATGACTGCTTGTTCCTGTCCTCTCTGATCTGACACCCCCGGGAATACAGTCTCTGATGCATTCACTCGCCTTGTCACCTCAAGTCACCTTGTCCCAGCTGTGCGTCCTCACTGTGAGAGTAAACCGAACTGTTCATTGCCTTGATTCGACTGAGGGGTGGATGGCATGCGATGTTGGTAGTTTAGGCCTGCTAGTTCTGTTGGGTGCCTGGGCAGCTGGGATATCTTGCTGTGTCAGTTACCACCTAGAGTATGTAGGTGCCTGACACCCAAATAGGTGGGTACAGGTTGAAGAAGGCAAGCCGGGGCGTGTGTCCAGACCGAAATCTGAAAGTGCAGCTGGCGATTCCTGGAATCCCGTCTTGACGGTGTTCCTTTCCAATGCATTGTGACGAGGATTGTTCTGGCTTACAGACCATCTGGCCCATGGACAAGGCACATAGCACTGAGGTTCCCGTCCTTTCTCCCCCAGCTGTAAACCTTGCTGTGACCCCTCAGAGCTGCACAATGACTTCCCAGCACGCCTTTGTCCTACTCTGCCGCCCCCCCCCCCACAGTCGTCTCTGCAATTTGGTTCCTAGGGTCCCTCCTTGCAAAGAGACTCACAGTGCCAAGATTTAGGAGAGGCATTTGAAGGACATCCCTCGCTGAAGGATGACTCAAGGCAGCAAGGGTTAAGGGATAATATAAACCTTCCGACAGAGGCTCAGAATATCTTGAGTTCCTAGTGCCCAGCATGAGCTGCCCACTCTTTGGTTAATAAAGTCTGTGCTTTATAAAACAGATCGTTCTTGTATGGTTTTTGCAGACAAAATGTGTCTGAGTGCACATTTTATCTGGGGCATTGTTAACGAGGGAAAGTGGACCAGTGGGTTGCAGATCTCCCCCCATCCCACCAAAAACAAACACAAAACCTCCTATACCCTGTGGGCTCCATTCTCGTTGGGGCTGAACACATTGGGTGTTACCCTCGAAAGGAGTACTCGTTTGACCCAGGCTCTTCTTAGCCTCCTCTTCTTGAAGATCAATCCTGTCATCTGAGCAAAAGGATTATGGGTAAGGCTGAACCAGTTTTGTGTGCTTTGCAATCCCAGCCCTGAGGATTTTGTGTTTCTCAATGAGGGCACGACAAAGACCAGCCGCATTCAGAAGGAGGACTGGCTTTTTGGTTTAATGGACAAAAACAAATGTGTCTCCGCTTTCAAATCACAGTCTTCAAGGCAAAATT
The DNA here is from genome assembly GCF_000317375.1 of Microtus ochrogaster. NCBI lineage: Eukaryota > Metazoa > Chordata > Mammalia > Rodentia > Cricetidae > Microtus > Microtus ochrogaster. Next base: position 43,818,463 of record NC_022009.1, read on the forward strand.
TCAGGTGAACTGGCCTGTCCATTTGTACAGCAAACACATGAAAATTATAGTTGCAGAAAAAGTTTTTTAAAAAAACTGACAAAGGCAACTATCTTTTCCTATTAAAAACCATGGAGACATGTCATTAATGACTTACTGGTGGCTCCTTCAACTACAATGGAATTCAGACCTGAATTGAGACAAAGTAAATGTTAAAAGTTTACTTAGGGTCTAAGGAGTTGGCTTAGAGGATAAGAGCGCTCGCTACTGTTGCAGAGGATCCAGGTTCAATTCCCAGCACCCACATGGAGGCTCACAAGTATAACTCCAGTCCCAGGGAATCTGCCCTCTGCTGATCTCCAAGGGAAATAGGCATGCACGTGGTATACATATATACATGCAGGCAAAATACTCATACACATAAAATAGAAGCAAATACATTTATGGATTTATTTGTTTAGATAAGTTCACACTGTATGGTTCAGGCTAGCCTCAGAACCATGGTCTTGCCTCAGCCTCTCAAATGCTAGATAATAGTCATGTGTCACCAGAACATGTACCACCATGTCAAGATTCCAGTTCACTGACCACGAGGTTACTAGTACCCAAGTCAATTTGTAGGGAGACCCTTCTCAGAAGCCTGAGGCCATGGTTTCCTGTACATGTCTGAAGCCTGTGTAGGACCCGGTGGGTGATGGAGAACCATGCATTTGCCTTCAGATGTTCTGTGGCTTTGTACCTTCTGAGAGTTGATGCTGGTTTTTTTTTTCTCCAACAGGGAAAACTGAAAAGGGTATGGGGTGTGATTGCATGTCTATAATCCCAGCACTTGAGATCCCAGCACCCAAGCTCAGGATCAGCCTAGTCTATACGGTGAAAACCAGGAAAAAAAAAACCCCAAAAGTCAATGAAACGAGAGGAGAGAGTGTCAGAGTTCACTCCGAAAGGAGGCACAGTAGATCCAGTCTCACTATACAGCACCTTTAAACTGTCGGGCCATAAAACTAGAACATCCACACTGGATTTACTCAGGTATGAGCCAAAGCTATGCATCTGTAGATCCTGCAGAGGCTGGCTTACTATTGTGTTGGAAGCTATTGAGCCCCAGTACCTCAAGACAGCGTATCCTGTCCCAAATACACCAGGTGGTACACCGATCCTATCCCCAATATGGACTGTACCCCTAGTGCAGAAGGGCCCAGCATGTGTCTGTGTAACGGGGTGGTGGTGGGGTTGTCATTGTCCTAGCCAGATGAATGCCCAGTGAGTGTGTGCCAAAATCAGGAACAGCTTTGCAGCAGGGGCAGTTGAGAGGCAAGGCTCATTGCTCCAGGTCAGGCAGCTGGGGAATGATGGAACCAGGGTGGTCCAAATGGGTTTGATCTAGCACTTTCTTGTAGTGCCTACACCTCACAGCTCAGCATTGCCCAACCACTTCGGCTTCAGCAAGCCCAACTACCCTCCATGTCTTCATTTGAGAGAACTGAGTACCTTCTAACACAGAAGTGACGTGCCCGCTCATGTCGTGATTAGCACAGGCTGCTCCATTTTCTTCTATTAACAATGCTTTCTTTTTTCATTTATCTTTGTTAAAAGGAGGATGAGTAGAGGTTTCTTTTAGATGGCCAAATTGCAGTCATCTTTTTGTAATACTCCCTATAGTCAGGAAGGATGCTTTTGACTGCCTGTCAGTCTTGGGGATTCGTCAAGTAAGTCACCAGGGACCGGCAAAGGACAATTTCCAGGTTACTTTGTTGAGTTTTAAATGCTAATGAGATTTTTAGGGTGTCTGACAGTTTTTCTTTCTTCCTTATGATTTAAAAGATCATCACTTTGGGGAGCCTGGCGTTGAGTGGTGGAGATGAGGGTTTTGTGTTATGTGCAGAGGGAGGGGTGGTCCCGTGGAGAGAGATGCCTGACAGCCTTAATGCCAGGCTTCACGAAGCAGTGCTTCAGTGGGAAGGCTTCTGATGTTCGTAGCATGAAAGTGAAAATGCCATTCTCCCTGTCCTCACGCTAACCTTTCCCTCTTACTCCAGGGAACACCCAAGGGCGGATGCCTTGCTGGCTTCTGACTCCAGTACCAATGTCTGCAGGCAGGCAGGTGGGCATTTCTGATGCCGAGGTAAAGGTGCAAAGACTTAGAGGGGCCCCCTGCTCCATCAGGTGACCTGGGGGCCTGAGAACCAGAGGGAAGTTCTTCCCATTCCTGGCTCACAGGATTTCTCCTGATCCAGAGTACCTGTCCATGTGGCTCAGGTTTGAAAGCTGTGTGCTGTGTTCAAATGAGGAAAGCATAGGTTGGAAAGCTGGAAATGGCGGGCACAACTGGGATATTTGTGACCAGGTACCACAGTCAATGTCTAAGAGCAGGAAGGGGTCTGTAGATTTTTTAACCGTCTATTTTGTTTGTTTGTTTGTGTGTGTACCTGTCTGTCTGTCTGTCTACATAGGAATATGCACGTGTGTGCTGGTGCCCATAGAGGCCAGAGGAGAAGGTGTCGGGTCCCTTGGAGATGGAGTCACAAGAAGTTGTGAGCCACCTGCTGTGGGTGCTGGGAAGCAAGCTCAGGACCTCATACACAAGGTCAGGAAATGCTCTTAACTGCTGAGCCATCTGCTGCACTCTTTTGAGGCAGGGTCTTGTGGAGCCCAGGTTGACCTTGAACCATTATATAAGATTGGCTAAGGCTGGACTTGATCTTCTGAGTCTCCCCTTGTACTTACTCTGTCTTGTGTGCTGGGATTGCAAGCATGCACCACCCTGTTTTATGTGATGCTGGGGATCACACCTGGAGCTTAGTGCATGCTGGGCAATCATGCTGCCAACTGAGCTGCATTTCTGGTTATTGTTTTTGTTTCTGAGAGCACATGTATGTACGCTTGTGTGTTGTATATCTGGTTTTTTTGAGATAAGGTTGTGTTATGCAGTCCAGCCTTGTAGCAGGCTTCTTGAACCGTCAGCTCCGAAATCATGACATAGAGACTTATTATTAATTATGAATGCTCAGCCTTAGCTCAGGCTTGTTTCTAGCTAGCTTTTTTTTTTT
>NC_022009.1:43822336-43825782 GCF_000317375.1 Microtus ochrogaster
GATTCTTCTGCTTCCACCTTCTCAGTGTCTGGTTACATGCCTGGTAGCTGGTTTGGATGGAGCCATGTCTGCCGACAGTTCCACCTCTCATCCTTCAGCTTGGCTATGTGCCAGGTTCTCAGTCTTGTGTCCTACATTCAAATGACCCTTTCCCTGTATATGATCTTGTGGTGACACCTTAGGCCACTTGAGAAGCATGCAGTCACTGAGTAGTGTAGAGAATTCACTTGTGCTGTCTGGTTCAGCATCAGTGTGTTCTGAGGGTTGGCATCACCACCGTGTCATCAAGAGAGTCCTTAGGCAGCAAACTGCTGCTACAAGTTTGCAAAGTTCTGGCTTCTTCCGCCAGAAGGCTGTGTTACTGATGTCGAACACTGTCTGCTCCTGCTTTGTTGTGTTTATATTGTGTGAGTGAATGAGTGTGAGCAAGCCAAGGAGCTCAGGTTGCTAGGCTTGGCGGCAGGCAGATTTACCCACTTAGCCACCTCACTGGCCCCTCACTCATTCTGAGGACTCTCTGGTGTGAATACTTGCAGCTGGTCCACCGGTGTCCTTCTGAGGGGAAATCGGATTGCCCGAGAGAAGGCTCATAGCTGAGCTGTGCAGTGCACGGCTCTGCCACCCTTGCACTTGACGTGCTTTATAACAAGACCTATGCTTGAGTGTTGAACTTGAATAACGTCGGCATCCTGTGCAGCTTCGAGTCATCCTGGATGAACTTCCATTTTGACTGTGAGTAGGCGGCAATGAAGACTCTAAGCACTTGGCACCACCGTCTTGTGCTGCCTAACGGCGTTTCCACCATCAGATCAGATGTCAGCACGGTGATGCAGGAAATGACAGCTTGGTGTCATTAGGAAAATGTTCTTGACCTTCTGTACTTCTTGGGGGGGGGTCTCAAAAGATGATAACTCATGTGGCACACTCCCGGGGATGGATGGCTTTGCACGGGATGAGCCTGGTGCTTAGGACATGAAGCATGAACAATGCAGTCCTTGACTGCTAGGTGCCCTGGATGAATGTGAACAGCCATGATAAATACAGGGGGTTCTGTGCAGTTAGTGGTGAGGGTCCGCCAGCTCCGCAGCCCAGCTTGCTCTTCTGCTGGTGATGACAAGAGGTGCTTTGAGAAGGAAATGACCTGAGCTGAGCTTGGAAAAACAGCAGAATTAGGTCAGGTAAAGAAAGGGGTGTGTGTGTATGCACGCACTCATGTGTGCATGTGTGTGTGTGTGTGTGTGAATGTGTATGTGTATGTGTGTGTGTGCTCCAGGAAGCAGCGGAGAGTGTGCAGCATCTGGGGAACTGCCTGCAGTTCAGTAGATGCTGAAGCTGGGGTAGGGCACCGAACTTAAAGCTTGGCCTGGTGCCAGGGAGCATGTGCCAAGTGCTTCCCTTCAGATGGGGGACACCCACATCAGAAATTACAGAGATGATTCTTGTGATTTCCGGTCCACAGTCCCCACACAGCCTCTCCATGTCGTCAGACTTTCGAAAGCAGAGCACAAGAGGACTGACTGACTTTTGTTTTAAGAAGATCTTGCTGGCATGATAAGAAGGAATGGAAAGGGAGGGGCATGGGGCTGCTGTGAGGTAAAGCAGTTGAGGCTGCTGGAGGAGCCCAAACAGCAAATGACCAGGAGCAAACCTAGGAGGAGGCTGGGAAGATGCAAGAGACAGACAAAGATCTGGCTGGTCTATGATGTTGACATTAGAATCAACAGGACTTGGTGATTGATGTGATGTTAATCATAAGAAATTGGGAATTGGCCCAGGGTGTTCCCGGGTTTTACATTACTGTAAGTGACACAGGTGGGAGGAAAAGTAGAAGCAAGGTGATTTGTTTAACACCACATCTCATAGTTACACACACACACACACACACACACACACACACACACACACACACACACTTGTCTACAGCAGTCTGAGCTCTGAAGCAGGGGAGCATATGCAGGAGACCCCAGCATGGATAGTGGATGAGGTTAAGCTGGAGGTTGTGCAGTGGGAGGATGTGAACCTGCCAGCTGGGGTCAGAAGGGATGTGCCGGCAGGTCGACAGGCTTAGGAGGAAAGGACCCTGAGAGCCAGGCCTTCCGAGCCCCTCCTACACACAGAGGAGAGCGGAGAAATTCTAAAACTCTTCAGGAAGCCTTTGGAGATGGTTCGGATGTGCACGGTAAGCCTGACACTCCGAGGTGACACAGCTGTGTGATGTATGTTTTGTCCTGTTAACTCGGTCTTTAGGTCTGTACAGGTGGGTAAAATGCTGGTGGCGGCTTTTCATTATTTTCCCAGCAGAACTATTTTCTGTTGAGAGGAAAGCATCTCTCTTTGGCTTCATGGCTCTCAGAAATCTTACCTTTCTTTTTTATACTAATGATTACACGAGTGTTTTTATGACTTATGATTTCTGTGATATTGGATGGTCGGGGTCAGGATAGGAGGAATAACGGTACATTCACCATTATCTTTCACAAGAGGCCCCAGTGAGACGGGAAGAGAAGAACCGCAGGTCTTCATTCCCACTGTAGGACTGAAGCAGGTTTGGGTGTCGGGACTGTCTGCTGGGTGCCTGCCCCCAGTGATCCAATTCTATCAGCTAAGCCTTAGCCTATCCACACACACCCAGATAGTTCTTGTGCTACCAAGCATTGACACCCTTAAGTGTATGGGGAATGCTTCAGACTCAAACCGTAACAGCCTGTCTCTAAATGTTTTTTTTTTGTTTTTTTTTTGATGGAGAGAGGGTTAACATAGTACTTTGTTTTGTCAGTATGTTCTGCCTTTGTGATTCCTCAGGATGAGCTTTGTGGCATGTGGCTCTTGCTTGTAATTAGTGCCAGCATGCCCCAAGAAACGCTCACTCCACTACAGCATGGAGGGGAGCCAGAATCACGTGCTCTGCTCTGCCGTGTGGCAGCTTGCAGGACGAGGACTGTCACAGCTGAGACAGAATCTGGACTGTCCGCCTCAGTTTTACTGTCTAGTTGGTTGCCGAGCCTTCGCTGGTGCCACGCCTGCGCATCTGTCCGTATGGGCAAAACTCTTGCCAAATTTGCAGTTTCCTCCCTGTCTGATGTTCTTTCTCTGAGGAAACTTCTTCCCAACCACAACTCACACACCCTTACCTTAGGAAAGGATCTGGGGCAGTTCAGAATGGAAGCTGTGTTTTTGCTTTGGTCAACCTCCCGTGAAGAATTATTCCAAGCGCTGTATCTAAGCCATTGGTGTGCAGTGAGCTGGAGTGGATGGATGGATCGCAGGAGTTGGAGAGTGTGAAAGGAGGCAGCTGTGTGCTGAAGACACAGCACGGCCGAGGCACGTTTCAGCCTCTGTGGACAAGTCTCCCTGCCTTCCAGCCAGGGGCCACCTGCTTCAGGTGCTGACACATGGTTACATTGGAAGGTTAAAGGCAGGGCTGGGCCTAAGTGATCTGGTTGTTG
>NC_022009.1:43825905-43834592 GCF_000317375.1 Microtus ochrogaster
TCTTGTTTTGTCACAGGGTCTTGCTTAGATTGCCCCGGTTGACTCCCATATTACAGTTTAGTCTAGGCTACAAGTACGAAGACCATCTTGGCTCTGCCTCTGGAGCACTGGGTAGCCAGACACTCACCCCTATGAGGATGTATCCCTCCCCTCTCCTTCCCTCCTCTCCTCTTTTCTTTTCTTCCAGTAAACCCTGAGGATCCTCCTGCCTCTGCCTCTCCAGCAGTGGGATTACAGCCATACGCTACTGCCTTGGGTTTTATGTGGGTGCTGAGCATTGAACTCAATACTTTCTGCTTGTACGGCAGGCACTTTACCCTCTGAGCCATCCCCCCAACTCTTAGTCAGAGCTTTAAGAGTTTGTCACTGAGCAGTCCCATAGAAGAGGCTCATCATCCTTTAGCCCAGACTAGCTGTGAGCCCAACATTGTGTGACTCATTCAGGGAGGCAGCCCTCAGACCTTCTGACTCCCAGAGCTTTCGCCGTGTGCACTAGGCCTCCCAACTTGTCCAACAGTAGGGATTCCACACTGTAAGGATTCTACCAGAAATGACAAAGTGGAATAGGGGCAGACCTGAAAATCCTCAAGGCTGGTATCTGCAAGTCGTTCCCATATGTTAATACATGGACTTTGTAACGCTTCTGTGGCTAATCACAAGCTGTTCACAGTAAGAGGGCGTGTGGTTAGATGCCTGGACTGCTCCCCCAGTGGGGGCAGGAGGCCAGAAGACAGGTCCTTGCGCAGGTTCACGCGCAGCCTTGAAGCTGCCACATTGTCTGCAGTAGAATACTGAGTGATGAGCAGACAGACGACCTTGCATACAGAGATGAAAATTCTGACTGCTCGTTTGTGAGCAGGCATTCGTAGCATCAGAGTCTGTAGGGACTAATTGTGAGGAGGGACTCCAGGCTCTACGTGGGCAGCATGCTTCCTCTGTCTTCCCAGATCTGCCTCCTTCCAGGACCGTTCTTGCTTTTTTCTTCTTTAAGCTCCATCTCGACTCTGTCCAAATGGTGGTTTGAATATTAACTGCAGAAACTATGTATGAGAATGTAGACTCCCATCCATGCGTGTGCACGAGCATGCATGCATGCATGTGTTCCCTGGTAAGTGATGAATGGACACTTGACATTCAGTTACCTGAACAACAATAATCATATATGTAAGGCAAGTTAATGGTTTCTCTTTTTCACTTTTAAGTTCTGGCTGTCTGTCCTGGAGCTCACTAAGTAGACCAAGCTGGTTGGAACTCACAGAGACCAGCCTGCCTCTGCTTCCTAAGTGCTGGGATTAAACAAAACGGAGAGAGACAGAGAGAGAGAGAGAGAATTAACATGCCTTACAATTATTTCTCGACATGCCTCCATTCCTGAATCTCTGTCTGTCTCATTTTCTGACTTATCTTGTAGAATTCCTTTTGGGTAGTACATCCAGAGCCAGTTAGTGTGGCATGCATGCTTGTCTGTTTTGAAATGTCTCTTGTTTTCCTCCTTACTTTCAGGAACATTCCTCAGAAAAGGTCATTGAGCAGTCCTAACTCTGCTGCTCAGGTTAATGGTAAAGAGCGCTGAAGAGCCAACTGGGGTAGCTCCCCAAAACAGACCACCACTTTCTCCTGCATGAGCGAGCGCATGTATACGAGATGAGTGTTTTCCCTTGTGGCTTTTTTATTTTTGTCTTCATGTCTTTGGGCCCTGCTTAGGGCTGCTGAAGCCTCTCTAGCCCTCTTCTTTCCCAGCATCCCTTTCTTTGGCCCACTCTGCCTCACCAGACATGCTGGCTGTCACCCGTCCAATCCATCTGTGTTTTCTGGATCGTCACTGGTGTCAGTGTGGTGACAAGTGACAGGAGCTTCTATAGAGCCTTGCCTCCTGGAAACAGATCAAGGTCCCTTTTCTGTCTAGTTGAGATTCCTCTCCTAACCCTGGTACACCCTTGGGTGCAGGCGTAGGTCTGGGGAGACTGGTTCACAATACACAACTAGTTTCATTTTATGATAACTTGATTTTTTCCCCCCGCATAAAACCACCTTTAAGAGACTTTGGTGCCAGTAGATAAGCTGGTCTTCCTATGCTTATGCCAGTTCCTGCCCCAGAGGCAGCCACCTCCTGCACGGACAGTGTCAGCCTTGCTCTGGTCACATGACAGCTATAGCTTTACTTGGGGCTTAGAGGGGGATCCTTCTGCGGAGCATTGTGCGGCAGGAGGACTGGAGGATGGACAGTTTGCGCTCTGGGTTAGATCTTCCAAGGGACCGGAGGCAATGTACCTTCTTCTGGGAACCTGACCCTTTATGTGGACAGAATTTGACCAAGACACCCCACAGTCCCAACCTGACTGTTGTGTTCTTTGTAGAAACAGATGCCCTAGTGTGTGTGTCCACAGATCGTGGGCTCCATGAGTACTGGGGGTGTGTTGTGCCGTTTGATCCCATTACACAGGTGTGTCATGTGCCAGGGAATGCTGAACCCACTCTAGGTTTGGTGTAAAGTGTGGGGAAGAAACAGCCATGGTACCTACTTTCTGGTGGGATAAACAGTGGACATTGTGACGAGCTCCTGTTCTACAGAAACAAAGACAGTAGCTGCAGGGATAAGGCCACCAGATTTACAGTCACTAGCGGAATTCTTGCTACGAATTGACAGGTACCCGCTACTCACACAGGGCTGTTTTAGGCTGACAGCCATACAGACCTGGTTTACTGCTCAAGTTTACATTAAACAAGGTGAATTCTTATGACCAGAAGGTGGCCTCGGCATGGAGCTGAATAATAGAGGCAGTTGACCACACTCTGTCGGCCGGCCAGCTCTCCATTTAAGGTGTGACTGTGTGCACAGGCAAGATGGGTGGTGTGGTGTACGCACACCTCAGGGAGGCTGGCACTCTTTCCTGGGAATCAGAGCTCCTCCCAGAGGGCTAACATGTCCCTCAGTCCCCTGTCCCTCCTGAGTAGGAGCACTGCTGCTCCTGGGCCATCGTGAGTAGGTCGTTTTTTTGTTCAGTCTAGTGACACCATCGACACATAAATGGTAGGAACAGTCCTCCATGGGCTCTGGAGACTGTACTGTGTCTGTTTTGAGGAAGATTCCTTCGTGACCCTTGCACAACTCCTGAAGACAAAGGAGCATCCTCCGCAGGTGTCTGGAGAACCCCCTGGCAGCATCCTCCTCTCCTGTGTGCCTCCTGCCATCTCTAGTCCTACCTCCCTGACATAGAGCCACCACAGGTTCCTCCTGTGTCCCCCCATGCACCCTGTTCTGGAAGCTGCAGGCACATGTTGAAATAGCTGTAGACTTACCCTTTGATTCACCACCTCTCAGCGGTCACTGTTCTTGCTGCCCGATGCCCAGGGTCTTCATCACCACTGTCTGACACACTTGGCCTCTTCCTTCTGTTCGTTTTTGTTTTTTTAAGGAAGGGTCTCACTATGTAGCCCTGGCTCTCCCGGAACTCACTACGTAGGCCAGGCTGACCTCAAACTCACAGAGACCTATCTGCCTGCCTCTGTCTCTGCTGGGACTAAAGACATGTGCCCTTCTGCCTGGCTTCAAGTGGCCCATTGTCTGACAGTGGCCTAAGAGAGAGCTTCTACAAGAAGGACTTAGATTTCTCAATCTTAAAGTTATTCTGCCAGCCAATTCCGTGCAGTAACACGCAGCTGAGGCACCACCAGTGCCAGTGTGCTTTAGGAAGCCTATGTTAGACATCCAGGGAGCTGGCTCTGACCCTGCGGATGGATTTTCAACTATTTAAACCACTTTTCTGATTTCATGTCAGCAGTTACAAGACAGGCTTCCATAGGCAAGGGCCTATAGTCTGAAACCAATTCTAACTATTAGGTCAAGAAGACAGTTTCGTAGGTAACATAATACTTCAAATAGAAAATACCAGGAGGCAGAGGCAGGTGAATCTCTGTGAGTTCAAGTCTAGCCTGCTCTACATAGGGAGCGCCAGACCAGCCAGGGCTATATGGTTGAAAGGACTTCAGTCTTTTTTCCTTTATCATCCCAGTTGCTTGAGAGAGGTGGTCCTTAGCCTCCCTGATGCTGCTGTGACCCTTTAATATAGTTCCTCATGTTGTGGTGACCCCAGCCATAAAATTATCTTCTTAAATGTAATTTTCCTACTGTTACGAATTGTAGTGTAAATATCTGATATGCAATTCTCCCACCCCCACTGTGACCCACAGGTTGAGAACCCCGGCCTTAGCGTCTGACTGTGCATTTGTCATTGCTACCCCCTCCACCCCCAGCAGCTCCAGCACACTGAGGATGGCTTCCAAGCATCTGATGCTGCAATCTCAGGAGAACTCTTCTAGCTTGACAGCAACAGTTAGGCAAAAGGACGTGAGAACACGGGTCAATACAAAAGAGCTAATAAATTGACCAAGCTGCTCCAGTGCAGCTCCGTGTGGATGACGCCCTCAGTTTCCCCCTTTGATTTACAGTGGTGTGAATGCATTAAAACTCAAGTCACCATGTCACCGCTTTCAAACCCTGTTCTCCCTCACCCGCATCCGGGCCCTGCTTTCTCTGGTCCGCCTGTTGCTGCTTTGGTGAGCCTGTCTGGGGTCAGGAGTGTTCCTCTGGGTCTGGAGGGAGAGGGGGATGGGGTGTGGATGTTCTTAGCCCTCAGTGAGTCCTTGTCTTGCATTCCCCCACCCCAAGTGCTACATGGGAGGGGTGACATCACTTCGACCACACTCTTTCCTGAAGCTGTCACTGAGATGGGAGCAGAAGTGGTGTCTTCAGTCTGGGTGACCTCACCAGCTAGTTACCACAGTTTGCAGATTTACTTCTGGCTTTGCAGCTTGTCACCAGGGGTGCCGAAGGTCAGGCTTTGTTTTTTGAGATAACAATAATGGTAGCAGCAATGAGCAACATGTCTAGTGTTCCCAATCTGAAAATTCAAGGTATAAAATGCTCTGAAATCCGAGGCTTTAGAGAATCAGCTTGCTGCCGTTTAGATTTTTAGATAGTTCCTGTGCTCGCTTGATAAAACACAAGCCTGAAAAAGGTCAACACTGGAAACAATCCTTTTCAGATAAGGGGCATGCCACCCATGTGTGAATACACACTATCACTGCATGAGTATCTCCAGGCCATTCATGTGTTAATATCAGCTGTTCTGTGCACATTAACATTCATCCTCATGAGAACACCATGGAGAACTGGACCTGGAGTGGTCAGGTTACTTGCCAGGGTCCGATAGTTAATGATGAAGATCAGGAATCCTGATGCGCATGCCCCTGTGCCCACCAGTGCTTTGTCTACCGTACCCTGTTCCCTCTACAACCCCAGAATCCCCCCTCCTCATAGGTAACATTCCACAGCAATGCTAGGATGTGTGTATGTGTGGCCCTGAGAATGTCTGCTCTTGACTGAGCCTTGCAGAGAAGCTACCTGCTCAGGCCTCTACAGTGCCTCACCACTGTGGGCACCCGCTTTGTGGTGTGGTTATCTGGAGACAGTCACTCTACACTGGAAGAGACCTCCTCAGGGGCCCAGTGACAGCCCTGTGCTGGGTAAACAGAGCCCAGACCACCCAAGTAAGCAGGTGACCCATCCAGTGAGTTCCAGTCTCAAATGGAAGTCTTAAGAACCTGAGGCGGGCTTGGAGTTAGTTCAGTCGGTAGAGTGTTCATCCGGCACTCACAAAGCCCTGAGTTTGGTCCCCAGCATTGCATAAACCGTATGTGATGACCACATCTGTAATCCAAGCACTTGGGAGGTGGAATCAAGAGGATCAGTTTAAAGTCATACTTGGATGCATAGCAAGTTCAAGGCCAGCCTAGGCTAGGTAAGACCCTCTCACCAAGGCAGATAAACCCCAACCCAAGGAATGAAAGTGTAGAGAAAGCTTGTTTTTTTTTTTTACAATGCTCCCTCTAACACTATAAGAAAAATGATTTACCGATGTGAAAATTTTGAAATTACTAAGATATAAATGTTTAAAAACCTTTTTAAAAAGGTTTATTTTATGTATGAGTGCCTACATGATATGTGTGCATCATTGTGTAGCAGTGCCTACAGCAGCCAGAAAAGGGCGTCAGATCCCCTGAAACTGGAGGTACAGGTGGTTGTGAACCACCACGTGGGTGCTGGGAACTGAACTCAGGTCCTCTGTAAGAGCAGCCGGTGCTCCTAACTGCTGAGCCACCTCTTCAGCTTCTTGTTACAGACTCCATTTTAATGACTTCCCTGGATAAATTGCTCTGGATGTACCGGATCTAAAATTACTTTAAAACAGATAACTTATGTCGGTTTATTGTGTGCCTCATTCCTAGTCCAACACAGTCTTCCTTGACAGAAGTGAGAGAAAGCGCTCCTTGAGCTGTGACATTCGGTGACGTGTTCAACTGTTGGCAATGGTCTGTGTGGGTCAGAGCAGGCTCTGTTGTCCCCCATCTAATCTACTTCCCCAGCTGTATTGGGGGGGAGCCATCAGACTCAAGTGCCGCCTGCCAAGCCATCTCCCCGGCCGTGCTCTTGAGAGTCTTCACCTGCAGAAATGGAAGCAAGCAAACCTTCACAGAGGAGCAGGATCCAAAAAGCCCAAGGGTTGTCTCACAGGGGAAACCTCAACAAGGGGCAGAAGCAGAGACCCTCCTTACAAGATGGGACACTTGGTTTTTACTTGTGTTCAAAGGCAGATGTTGAGGTGCTTTTCTGGTAAAATACCCAATTGTGCCTTTTCCTGTACAAATTTGGTGATAGGACTGAAAGTCTGATTTGGGCATTTTTGTTCAAGTCTCACCTGTCCATCTGTCCGTCGGCCCATCCACCCACCTGCTGAGGGCGCAATGGTGTTGTTTTCAATCATGAATTTTTAGACCATCATCAACAAGCCACTTCTGTCCTACTCTGAGTGTGGATATATACTGTACAAATTTGGACCATGCAGGCTCCTGTATGATGCCGGCTGAGACCCTCCATTCACAAATTTGTGTGTCCTCTCTAAAAGCAGCTGTCTACATGAACAACACAGAGAGGTCAGAGCAGTGTTAGTGTTCCATGACTATACACAGACTCGAGATAATGAACTTATGGGAAAGATGAAGTTTATCTGCCTCAGCATTCTGAAACTTCTGGTCCCTGTGGCTTTGGGCCTGTGGTGAGGCCAGAGTGTGCAGTGGGGCAGAACCACTCACCTAGTGTCCAGGACACAAAAAAGAAAGAGACCGGGGAAAGGAGTGGAGGAGATGGACTCCATAATCCCATAAATCTTTGCAGAGGCATGTGTCCAGGGACTTTAGAGCCCCTGGTAGGCCCCAACCCCAAGAGTTTGCAGCACCGCCACCTACCACCTGGGCCTTGAGAGAAAGCATCCTAACTATAATGGCACTGGAGGCCTAGAGTCCACAGGGGTGGAGTGAAGGCACGGCAGTTGGTGACTGGAGCAGCAGCCGAGAGCTCACATCTTGATCCACAAGAAAGAGAGCATGCTGGGAATGACATTAAGCTTTTGAAATCTCATACTCCACCCACAGTGACACTTCCAACTTGATCACCCCACAAACAGTTCTACCAACTAGGGACCGAGTATTCACACCTCCGAGCCTGTAGGGGCCATTCTCCTTCACACCACCAGGGGGAAGGCAGTATGGTGGGAATGCAGTCAATGAGGAGGACGATTCTAAAAACCGAGGTGGGAGAGTGAGAAAGGTCTTGCGGAGCCCTGTGGAGTGGCCAGGAGTTGTGACTCTGTGACTCTGATGACCGTGGTTGTTACATAAAGGCTTGTTTACCAGACAGATTTGACCGTTTGCTTACCAGACAGATTTGACTGCTCGATGCTTTGTCCTTCAAAGAGTAGAAGCACATTTCCCAGATTGGTGCTAATTCGGGAGTGGTACTGTGCACCTGAATCCCTGAGGGCTGTGTCTGAATCTCACAGAGCTGTCCTATGGATGCTGACATCCTCACCTTGGTCTGGGTGCTTCTCCATCAGCACAGCTAGGATGCAAGGATTCAGATAGACCTCTGTTGGTTTCAAGAGGCAGAGTGACTACAGGCTTAGCAGACCAATGAGCAGTGTGATCCTCCGTCCACAGACTGCCTGTCATCCAGCACTGCTGAGAAAGGCTAAGTAAGCAGAGGGGATTCCTCACTGTTGAGAACTTGCAGTAAAAAGTCTGATGTTACTCAGGTTCCCAAGGTTCTCTGATACCATTGAGCGAGCAAACACACTGGCTTGCATGTAGAAAAATAGAATGCGCTTTAGACCTCAATTAAACGTGGCTAGCACATGAAGAGTGAGATGCCAGTAGTGGAACGAAGATCGGAAATTCTGTAAAGTAAACCGTCTCTTGTGATTCTGCCAACAAGCTGTATCTCAGATCAGTAGATTGTATCACACTCAAACAGCGTTCTGGTGTGTGTTCAGATTGTCATGGGGCATATCTCACTCACCCAACACTTCTCTCTGGTCTAGATGACAGCGCATCCGCTGCCAGCAGCATGGAGGTATCAGACCGAATCGCCTCTCTGGAGCAACGAGTCCAGATGCAGGAGGATGACATCCAGTTGCTCAAGTCAGCGCTGGCTGACGTGGTTCGGAGGCTGAACATCACAGAGGAGCAACAAGCTGTGCTTAACAGAAAAGGACCTACCAAAGGTGGGCACAGTGCGGCATCCACAGCAGGGTGGGCGCATACAGCTTCCATAGTGAGGTGGATGTGGTACA
>NC_022009.1:43834811-43844279 GCF_000317375.1 Microtus ochrogaster
ATCCACAGCAGGGTGGGCGTGGTGCAGCATCCACAGCAGGGTGGGCGTGGTACAGGATCCACAGCAGGGTGGGCGTGGTGCTTCATTTACAGCAGGGTAGGCGTGGTGCAGGATCCACAGGAGGGTGGGCACAGTGTGACATCCACAGCGGGGTGAGCGAAGTGCAGGATCCACAGTGGAATGGGCGTGGTCTAGCATCCACAGCAGGGTAGGTGTGGTACAGGATCCACAGCAGGGTGGGCGTGGTGTACCATCCACAGCCTGGTGGGTGTGAGTGGGCGTGGCACCGCATCTACAGAGAGGTGGGCGTGGTGCAACAGCCACAGCGGAGTGGGCATGTTATGGCATCCACAGCAGCATTAAAGATCCTCACTCGTGCACAGGTGCTTTTCTCCAAAACTGATCCCAAATCAAAATGTCCTTAGCCCTGCTCCACTGAACTAATCTCACTAAGTGTGACAGTGTTTGTTGATATGTTGTTGGCGATTTGTCCAGCGTGATGCTGAGATTCACATTTGTAGATGATCCTTAAATACTCTGTGAGTCAAGGACTGGACCGTCCTGATGGTCTGAGAACAGTTAGGGTTTTCTGGATAGAGGAAGCTGACCTAGAGTGCTTCAGTCCCTGCTGGGGATTCATCCAGAAACCTAGAGGGGTCTGTCTCATCTCCTTGTGCATCCTCAGCTTACTCTGAAGCACAGTAAACCACTCATGTGACATGGCAGCCCCTTGGCCAGTCTGGGTGGAGATGTGAGAGACCCCTTTAGAAAACTGAGTCCGGAAGGCATGTAGCTGGCCTGTCTGCTCAGCTTCTTTCAGGGTGTGCCTTTGGCAGCTTTTGAGACTCCTCTGCTACCTGTGGAAACACAACCTGTAACAGATATCTGTATCAGTGGGCTTCTGCTCAATTCAAGCCATTCTTTTATGCCCCTCCCAGGATATGGCATACAAAAGTAGCGCTTATGTTAAATAGCACTTTGTAGTGACCGTGCCTCCAAATTTCAGAATCAAAAGATGTCATAAAGCCCCTCAGCACATGTATGTGTGGATGGGTTTGTTTTTGCTCCACCAGCTCACAGAAAATGACACAGAGAGTTATTAATTATGAAAGCTGGGCCTTCACTTAGGCTTGTCCCAGTAGCTCTTACTCTTAAATTAACCCACTTCTATTCACCTTTGTGTTTCATGGGATTCGTGGCTTTTACCACTCCTGCATGTCTCTGCGTCTGGCTGATGACTCCACCTTTCTTCTTCCCCAAGACCTCTCTGTCCCCAGAAGTGCTGCCTAACCTCTTCCTGCCTAGCTAATGGCCATTCAGCCTTTTATTAAACCAAACACAGTGACACATCCTCCCAGAGTGTAAAGGCATGTATACACAGGCATGTGTACCAGTGTCCTAATGTTTACATCTGACCACAGTGGCTCACCTTTCGCCAGAGTTGATTTTCTGTGTGGCTGCCCCTTGCAGGCTGTTGAGTTTCCTCTGATTAAAACACACTGAGGTTGTAGTGTGTTAATGTCCCTTTAAACGTGCCTCTCTTGGCTGGGTGTGGTGATCCTCATCTCTGCTCTCAGCATCCAGGAAGCAGAGGCAGGGGGATCTCTGTAAATCCCAGGACAGGCAGGACTACATAAAGAGACAACTGTCTCAGAAAACAAAACAAAGCAAAACAAAACGAAAACAAGCCAACAAATAAAAAAAGCCTTTCTTAAACCATGGAGGTAGCTCAGTCAATAAAGTGCTTGCCATACACACATGAAGACCAGAGGGTGGTCCCCACCGGATGAGGTGACCTGAGTTTATAGGGAAGCAGCAGGAGATGGGTCTCTGGTTCACTGGCTGGCCTAGCCTACTGGGCAAGCCTTGGAGCAGTGAGAGATCTGTGTCAAAAAAAAAAAGGTTTCTCTCTGTCTATCTATCTGTCTCTGTCTCTGTCTCTCCCTCTCTCCCTCTCTCTGTTTGTCTGTCTCTCTCCTTGTTGACTCCAGGCTTGGATTGCCACTGGAGTTGGGCGCGCACTGTCTAACACTGGATCTTCTTGGTGTCTCTCAAGCCATGTCTTCTCCAGTCCTCGATTGCATTCCCACCCCTTGGCAAGGGCCTGTTCTTTGTCTTTAGTGGTGCTGAAGGGCCAGGTCCACTTCAGAGGCACGTGCTGCCCTCAGCTCTGTATTCTGAATAATCCTTTCCAGTGAGCTTTGCTCCTAAGTTGCAAAGCAGTTGGGGTATTTCAGACCAGAAACTCGGTCATTTTAGCTATTCCGTGGCCTACTCATCTGCCCACAAATAGACCAGATGGCGACTGTGTCCCAACGGCCTTAAATGAAGCTTTGGGTTTCTAACATTCCTGATTTTTGAAGAGCAGGGGAAATAATAGACAGGGTTTGCCTAGGGCTTTTATTTTACTTGATGATGAATGGTATTTGATCGTTTACAAAGCCTGCAAGAAATGACGTTTTCATGGTTTCTGACGCCCCAGTGTGCATAGCTTTCTCTAGCGGAAGTGCACTGTCAGTTTAAAAGCTGGGAAGTCACAAGAAGAAGTCGGGAAATAGGGAGACATGTATGGTGAGGGGTGCAGTGGCCCCTACACTATGTTGGTTTGGGGGGTGAAGCTACTAGGTGTCTGAAGCTTTGGGGGCTGAATCTCACAGAGCTGTGATGTGGGGTCCTGGACTATAGGAGAGGAGAGAAGGAGCATTAGCATCTCTATCTCTGTCTCTATCTCTGTCTACACACACACACACACACGCATGCACGCACGCACACACACGCGCACTCACACACACACACACACACACACGCACGCACGCACGCATGCACACACACACACACGCACACATGTTCCCCTCTCCCTGTCCTTGAACTGTTCCTGTGGAGTGACCAGCTGCTTCAAGTTCCTGCCTCGATGCCCCTGCTACGGTTGAACGATAGCCCGGAACTGTGAGCTAAAATAATTCCCTTCTCCATAAATTGCTTTTTGTTGGGGTGCTTTATCACATCATTAGAAATGAAGCCAGGATGTCAGCCACCTCATCTCCTGTGTGCTGTGCCCTGCGCTAGGGACTTTCACTCCCTGTTCCTAACCCTGCAAGCATTGAATCCGTGGATACGGAAGCCATCTGTATCAGGTTTCCTCCATGTGTGGGCCTGGTGGCAGGTGTAACCTCTCAGAAGCCAGCTGTTGATGGAGAAGGCTACT
Organism: Microtus ochrogaster; assembly: GCF_000317375.1. Lineage (NCBI taxonomy): Eukaryota > Metazoa > Chordata > Mammalia > Rodentia > Cricetidae > Microtus > Microtus ochrogaster. Next base: position 43,838,017 of record NC_022009.1, read on the forward strand.
CAGTGGGCAGCCGGCAGCACACGGCACTCAGCGGCAGCACGCGGCACTCAGCGTGATGACAGCTGGCTCTGATCTTCTGGGTCCTTTCTTCCCCTCCAGCCTCTGCTGGAGTTACCTCACAAGCTCCCTCTGCCTTCACCTCCCTTCTAGGATTGGGAGATGGCAAAGGAAAGTAAAAGATCAGAATATTCATGCCTTTGTCTGATTCCCCAAGGACCTCTAAGGAAGCCTAGCACTGTCCCTGTACCCTGGCGTGGCTGTGTCCTCAGGGGCCTCTGCTTTTTTTCCCCAGGCTCTGGTAACTGCTCCCTCCCTCAGCCCTTCAGGGAGGGCTCGAGTGGTGACAGTGTGTCTCTATTACCCCAAGGGGCACAGCATTAGCCTGGACTCGGGGCCTGGGTGTAGAGTCCATTCTGTTAAAGCATACTGATAGAACGTGGGTTTGTGTTTCTAGCCGACCCCTCCTCCATGACTCTAGGAAGTGAGAAGCTCACCCAAAGCCATAATGTCAACCAAATACTGCCTTTTAAAAAATCTGCTGGTGCCTTGTATTAGTCGGGGTTATATAATGGAATGGAACTGATGGAATGAATATATTCATGGGGAACTGATTAAAGTGGCCTACACGCTGTGGTCCAGGTAGTCCAAAATGGCTGTCTACCAACAGAAAGTCCAAAGAATTCAGGAATTGGTTGCCCCACAAGGCTGGATGGCTCAATATATTCTGGAATCCCAAAAGAAGTAGGCTCCAGTGCCAGTGAAAGAGTGGACTTGCCAGTAAGAGCAAGCAGACAAAGAGAACAAGCTTTCTTCTTCAACGTCCTTATATAGGCTGCCAGCAGAAGGTGTGCCCTGAATTAGAGGTACGTCTTACCACCTCAAATCATCCAGATTAAAAGTGGGTGTTCCCTCAACCAGGTGTGGTGGCCCATACCTCTAATCCCAGCACTCTGGAGGCAGAGGCCAGTGGATCTCTGGGTTCGAGTCCAATCTGTCCTACAGAGTGAATTCCAGGACAGCCAGGGATACACAGAAAAAATCTTGTCTTGAAATAAAATCAAGGCAAGAACAACAAAATTAGAGGGTCTTTTCACTTCAAATGATTTAGTTTAAAAAAATTCCTCACAGGTGTACCCCACTGCTTGGATTGTAGTTAATTCCAGATGTCAGGTTGACAGCCAAGAATAGCATCACACACTGGACGGGAATCCCAGAGAAGGGTGTGACAGAACGGTTAAAGATAAGAGGACACTCAGGTTGACAGTGCCAGAGCCAGCTGTTCTTGGTATGGTCCCCAGAGCTGTAGAACATTGTCTGAGATGAGGGGGCGGGGTGATAGATTCTCAGACCCCTCCCCTTCTTCCAGTTTTAGGACACTGGAACAAGACGCCCTCCAGGTGCTCACACTTGAAGCAGCTTAGGTAACATTGTACCCACAATCAGGAAGCAGAGAGTGGTGGATACAGGCCACTACTGAGCCCAGTTTCTCTGGTGTTACACAATTCAGGATCCCAGCCAGGGAATGGTGCCATCCACAGTGGTCAGGTCTTCCCCTTTAATGAACATAACCAAGATGACCCCCCCAGCATGCCCAGAACCAGTGAGTCTAGGTCCCGTCAGGTTCACAGTTGACACTAACAGTCACAACGCTCAGACTTCAGACCCGTGGCTGTGGCAGGCATTTAATTTCTTTTCATCACTGAGGCACAATCTGCTGTTGAATGGACCAGCTTGTTTATCTGTTTACCTATGGAAGGCCATCTTGGTTCCTTCTAGCTTTTGACAATTGTGATTAGGCTGCTATAAACATTTACATGCAGGTCTGTGGAGACAGAAGTTTTCAGACAATTAGGTAAATACTTGGTATCAGAATGATTACTAGATCATATGGTAAGGTTATATTTAGCTTTAGAAGAAACTGCCAAACTGTATTCCACAGTAGCTGTGCCATTTTCACTTCCCTCATCAATGAATGTAGGTTCTGTGGCTCCCGGCCTAGCCAGCAACTGTTGTTTTGTTTTGGTTTTGGGATTTCAGCCATTCCGATAGATGTATACCGCTATTTCATTATTGTTTTAATTTGTATTCCCGAACGCGTTCCCTAATGTTAACTGTCTTTGCATATGTTCATTTGGCACCTGAAGGTAGTTAGTGTAGTGTCTTTTCTGATCTTTTCTCTTTTTTTTTTTAAATTGGGCCTTTTTGGTTTTTTTTTTTAATGTTGAATTTTCAGAGTTCTTATTATACTCTGTACAAGTCCTTTATCAGACACGCAATTTAAAAATATTTTCTTCCAACCTTTCATTTATGTTTCTATCCTCTTTAAATTTCTTTGGCAAACTTTTAAAGTTCTTAATGAGGTCCACTTTGTCCATTTCCCCATGGGTCAGGCTTTTGATACTTGTATTGTTTAGTTTAATTATTTTTTTAAAACTTTTTGTGTAAGTTTTTGTCTTTGTGTGTGTATAAGTACCACAAGTATGCCTGGTGTCCAAGGAGATCAGAGGAAGGTATAAATCCCCTGGAGCTGGAGTTATGGATGGTTGTGCGCTACCGTGTGTATGTGGGGAACAACAAGTGTTCTTATTTTCTGAGCCACCTCCCCAGCCCCTGGGATGGTTAGTTTTAACTGTCAGCTTACCATAACTTAGAATTACCTGAGAAGAGTGTCTCAGTTGAGGCCCTGCCTAGGTCAGTTTGGCCTATGGCCATGTCTTAATTTTTAATTATTGAAGGAAGACCTAGTTCATGTGGGCATCACCATCTCCTGGGCAGGGGATCCTGAACAGTATGAGAGGCTAAAGCGGAGAGAGGGTGCAGACACCAGTGTGGATCTAGTCTTCCCTCCCTGCCCTTCACTGTGGATGTGCCGTGACTAGCGCCTCGAGTCCTACCGTGACTTCCTATGAGTGATGGACTGTAGCCCGGAACTGCGAACCAAATAAACCCTTTCCTCCTCTCTGTTGCCTTTGTCAGGGTATTTGTGTTGTTGTTTTGTTTTTGTTTTTCGAGACAGGGTTTCTCTGTAGCTTTGGAGCCTGTCCTGGAACTAGCTCTTGTAGACCAGGTTGGCCTCAAACTCAGAGTTCCACCTGCCTCTGCCTCCCAAGTGCTGGGATTAAAGGTGTGCACCACCACTGCCTGGCAACAGTATTGTTTCTTAAACAGCAGCCGCAACATCAATAGGTTAGGGATATAGCTTGGTTGTTGAGTTCTTATGTAGTGTACAGGAATCCCTGGGTTTGTCCCCATCTCAGCTGGACACAGTGGTGCACATCTATAATCTAAGTGCTTGGGAGGCAGGGAGACTAGGAAGGGGGGAGCAGGACAAGGAGAAGAAAAGGTTAGGAAGAGGAGGAGAAGGAACAGGAGGAGGAGCAGCAGGAGGAGGAACAGCAGGAGGAGGAGCAGAAGGAGGAGGAGCAGAAGGAGGAGGAGTGGGAGGAGCAGCAGGCGGAAGAGCAGCAGGAGGAGATCACTTAGTCCTTCAAACCTTGCTTCTATAGATATTTGGTTTTGTGTTTCCCGTTGCTTGTGAGTTTGTCTGTGTAGGGTGAGAGGATGCTGTTTGGGATCACTGTTAAATCGCCATTGCTGAAAATGTCCACTGACTTGCCTTCATGCTCGTGCCACTGCTGTTAGCTTTTAGAATTGGAGTCATCTTCTGTGCAGCTTGGGCTCCATGCAGCTCGGGTTCTGTACAGCTCAGGTTCTGTGCAATTGCAGTTCTTTGCATCTCAAGTCTATGTAGCTCAGGTTCTGGGTAGCTCTGGTTCTGTGCAGCTCTGATTCTGTACAACTCTGGTTCTGTGCAGCTCTGGTTCTGTGAAGCTCTGATTCTATACAGCTCTGGTTCTGTACAGATCAGGTTCCATGCAGCTCAGGTTCTGTGCAACTTGTATTCTGTACAGCTCAGGCTCTATGCAGTTGTAGTTCTTTACATCTCAGGTCTGCGTAGCTCAGGTTCTGTGCAGCTCTGGTTCTTTGCATCTCTGGTTCTGTGCAGTACTGATTCTATCTGTATATCTCGGGTTCTGTGCAGCTCTGATTCTGTCTGTATAGCTTGGGTTCTGTGCAGCTTGGGTTCTGTGCTGCTTGGGTTCTGTGCAAGTCTAGTTTTGTACAGCTTGGGTTCTGTGCAACTATGATTCTTTGCATCTCGGGTTCTGTGGTGCTGTTTGGATTCTGTGAATGTTACTGCTGCTGTGGGGAAAGTTCTGACTTTATTCTATGCTTCTCTTGCAGCAAGACCACTGGGGCAGACCCTGCCATTAAGAACCACCGTCAACAATGGCACCGTGTTACCAAAGAAACCCAGTGCTTCTCTCCCATCCCCTTCGGGGTCCAGGAAAGAAATGGTTGTGCCGGTAACCAAAAGGTAGGCTATGTGAAGGACCCCCTTGACTTCTCAAAGCAGTTCCTTGGGGGTTTAGAAGGAGCACCTCTTTGTCATAAGATGCTTGTGGTCTCATCTGAGTTGAGGCTGTGATGTAGTAACTCGGTGTTCCTCTGCTTTAGAGTTAAGGTATTGCCTGTGAAATCTCAGCCAAAACAGTAGCAAGATGTTTGTATTTTTACTTATTTTTTTTTTATAAAAATAACTGGACAACTGGAGCTCCAACCCACATCCTTACATGCAACATAGCAAAAATTCAGATTGCCATAGCAACTTTTAACTTTTATTGGTAAGATTTGGGTAAACTCAAATCTTTAAATTATACCTAATGCTAAGATTCTGGAAGTCCGTGTTACCTTCAGATAGATCAGAGTTCACTTTCAACTTTGGTGACTTTCTGACTGTTACATTTCAATGCTGCATCTTATAATCAGCATTAATTCTTAGACTGCAGAAAATTAAATGTGAGGCTGGCGAGATAGATAGCTCAGAGGAGCATTCCAGAGGTCCTGAGTTTGATTTCTAACAGCCGCATGGTGGCTCACAACCATCTACAGTGGGATCTGATGCCCTCTTCTAATATAAAGGTATACATGCAGATGGAGCACTCATACATAAATAAATATATCTTTAAAACAAAGAAAATTAAACACTCATTCAATTTATAGTATAGCTAGTTTGGAAGAATTCCTGTAAAACTCTTCCTCACAGGCTTGTCATAAGGATGTATTAGAGGGCTTGGGAAATGATGTCCAGGCTAAAACATTTTCCATGCAGACAGCAAGAATGAGGACCAGAGTTCAGATCCCCAGAACCCACCAGTGAGCTCTGAGTCCAACTGAGAGACCCTGCCTCAATAAATAAAGTGGAGAGCAACCAAGGGAGACTCCTAACTTCAACCTCATGGCTTCACAGGAATGTGCACACACATATAAGCACATATGTACCTACATACACACAGAGTACAGCAGAACCTATGGCGTTCGCTGAAATGCTAGTGTCCTCAGGGACACTGAGAATCTGGGTATGGATACTGAGGAGCTTAGAGGACTCCAGTGGGCGACATCTGCTGCCTCTGTGACTTAGAATGGAATCTGGCCACCAGCCTCACTTGCCATTTCCTCTAGTTTGCTCTTGAGGTCCCGCCCAAGAAGATGGCCATGAACTGCAGCCATACCATCTGGGCCCAGGGCATTCATTCCTTCATGAGATGATGCTTCATCTCAGCAGAGGCTGGGTGCCTTTGTCCCACTCACCACACTCAAGAAGCTTGCCATTATATGGTGGGTGCCCCTGTGGACCTGTGTCTACTTTATTCTGACCACGGTAACTGCTCCGTGGGACACTGCTTACTGTCCCCCACCCATCAGGTGAAACGCAGAGGAGACTCAGCGAGACACATGAAACATTTTATCTCTATCCCAGCTTGGTTTTCTGTTGCTGTGATAAAATGCCCCAGCGAGAGCAACTGAGGAAGAAGGGTTGATTTTAGCTCACAGTTTCTGGTTACGGCCCATCACTTTTGGAAAGTCAAGGCAGGACATAAATCAGCTAGTCACACCCACAGTCAGGAGCAGAGAGGGAATGAGTGCGTGCATGCCTGCCAGGGCCCAGCCCGTGAAATGGTACTGCTCACATTTAAACAGGGTCTTCTAATCTCAGTAAACACTGTTCAGATAATCTCCCATGGGCACACCTGCAGACCAGCACGGCCCAGGCACATCTGCAGACCAGCACGGCCCAGGCACACCTGCAGGCCAGCATGGCCCAGGCACACCTGCAGGCCAGCATGGTCCAGGCACACCTGCAGACCAGGTGGCTCAGGCACACCTGCAGACCAGCACAGCCCAGACACACCTGCAGGCCA
>NC_022009.1:43844576-43848591 GCF_000317375.1 Microtus ochrogaster
AGCATGGCCCAGGCACACCTGCAGACCAGCACGGCCCAGTTACACCTGCAGACCAGCACAGCTTAGGCACCTCTCTCCCTGGCGTGCACACACTCTTCTTTATTTTGATTTTGTTATGTCAGGTTGTCAATTAAAAGTGACCATCACGATCACTGAGAGATCCATGGAAGAAAAGGGTGCCGGTGGGGCCCATGGACAGTGCTTAACTTTTGGGGGGCTCTGCTTTTATTAGGGCCAAAGTTGTCATCTGGCTGGCTGTCACAGGGTGTTGATAGAGACTTCAGAGAAAGTAAGAACCAAGAGGACAACTTCCTGCTGTCCCTGGTGCTGACAGTTGTTTCCTGGGTGGTAGCTGGGGAGTGTGCTAAGGTTTGGGTCAGTGAGCTGAGGAATGAGTGAGTCATTCAGATGGGAGGAGAAGCTGTAAGGAGGCCAAAGGTGATGAGGTACAGCCAGTTTCCCATCAGTTCTGTCCGGCCTGGAAGGGATGCGCCGCCGAGGCTGGGTTAAAGTTATGACGTCATCTTTGAAATCTGCATAGGATTGGACAGAAAGCTCTGCTCATCACCAAGCAGGCTTTCCTTGCATTTCTTCCTGGAGAGTTTCATGCGTTCATTTTTTTAAAAAATGATTTTCAAGAGAATCGGTTTTGCAGTGCTTTTTAAAACTCTGAAGTGCTACACTTAGCCACAGTTCATATCTTTTGACTCTTGCCTGGATCATCCGTTTTCAGAACCAATACAAAATGACTTTTGGAATCTGACAGTGGCAGGAAGCACTCTGGCTCGCTAGATGTTAAGACCAACAAAATTGACTTTTTTCCTGTGAGTTTCAGGGCTTTATGTCTTTTTTAAAAAACTGTAATAAAAAAACACCTAACATGAAATTTGCCCTCACCCATTTGTGGGTGTAGTTCATCCGGGTACGAATATTTGTATATTGTTGTCTAGCAGATGATCGGAGCCTTCCAACTCACAAAATGTAATCTCTCCACCCATTAAACAATAGCCCTGCTCTCTGTCCCCACGGCCCCTGTCACTGCCCCTTTCCCTTGATTCTATGGTTTTAACTACAATAATAATAAGAAGAATGTGTGTCTGTGTATGTTTGTGTGTGCATGTGTGTATGTGTCTGTGTGTTTGTGTGTATGTGTGTGCATGTGTGTTTGTGTGTGTATATGTGCGTGTGTGTTTGTGTGTGTCTGTGTACGTTTGTGTGTGCATGTGTGTTTGTGTGTGTATATGTGCGTGTGTGTGTTTGTGTGTGTCTGTGTACGTTTGTGTGTGCATGTGTGTGTTTGTGTGTGTGTGATTATGTGTATGTGTGTACATGTTGTGTATGTGTATGTGTGCGCACGTATGTACTATCACACACATGCCACAGTGTTCATATAAAGGTCAGATGACAGCTTGTAGGACTATTTCTCACCTACCATGTCGACCCTGGGGGTAGCACTCCGGTCATCATCTTGGTGGTAAGTGCCTTTACCCACAGAGCATCTTGGTGGTAGGTGCCTTTACCCACAGAGCGTCTTGGTGGTAGGTGCCTTTATCCACAGAGCATCTTGGTGGTAAGTGCCTTTACCCACAGAGCATCTTGGTGGTAAGTGTCTTTACCCACAGAGCATCTTGCTGGCCCACTTTGGGCTACTTTCCACACTTATATGAGTGGAGCTACATATTTGCCCTTTTGTGACTAGTTTCTTTTGCTTAATGTAGTGTCCTCAGGGTCATGTCTGCTGTAGTGTATCACAAATTTTGTTTTCAAGGCTGAGCGATATTCCATCAACTCTGTATAGATAGGGTTCATTTTTGTTATCCACCATTCTGTGAGGGATAGGGAATTGCTTCCACGTTTCTGCTATTATAACAGTGCTGCCATCAGCACATCTGGGCACAGCTGTCCCTGTGTCACAGCATTTGGCCCTTTGGAAAGTGTGTCCACAGTAGGATTGATGGACCATGTAGGAATTCTGAGTTAAACTTTTGGGAAATCTTCAGACAATTTTTCATAAGAACTACATCATTTGACATTCCTGCCAATAGTGCACCAGGGTTGGAATTTTTCCAACTGTCAGCATTTGTTAGTTTCTCTTCTTTTTGCTTGTTTGTTTTAGTTATGTTTGGGATAGTGTCTCCATCTGTAGCCAAGGTTTGCTCTGAACTGATGACCGTCCTGCCCTGGCCTCCTAGATGAGATTATAGGCATGAACCATGTAAAACAAGAAACCTGGCTTTCTTTTCTTTTGGATGTTGTCATTTCAATGGGTGTTGAGTGATCTCTCAATGTAGTTTTTTTTTTAAGGTTTATTTATTAAGCATACAATGTACTGCTGGCAAGGAAGGAACCAGGTCTCATTACAGATGGTTGTGAGCCACCATGTGGTTGCTGGGAATCGAACTCGGGACCTCTGGAAGAGCAGCTAGTGCCCTTACCCTCTGAGCCATCCCTCCAGCCCCTCTCAATGTAGTTTTGAATTATATTTTTACCCACTCCCCCATCCATGCAGCCCTGGCTGGCCCATAGCTCACTATGTAGACCAGGCTGACCTCGAACTGACACTGAGATTCTCCTGGCTCTATCTTCTTAGTGCTGGGATTAAATGTGTGGGTAACTACAGTTGATCTTACAATTTTTTAATTATATTTTTATTTTAATTTCATTTATTATTATATTTATATTTATTTGTGTGGGTGTGCCTGAGCATGGCCTGTTAGTGTAGGTCACAGGGAAACTTGCAGAAGCCGGTTCTCCATTCCACCATGTAGGTCCCCAGGATGGAACTCTAGCCGTCAGGCTTGGAGGCGGATACCTCTACCATCTTGTTGGCCCTTGCACCTTAGATCATTTCTCATATGATTGTAGACCATTTAAACATCTCCTTCAAAGAAATCTATCCAGCACCTTTACATATGTGCTTATCTTGTCGTATTTGTGCTTCTTGAGATAATATCTTGCTATACAGCCCAGGTTATCCTGATACTTGTGATTCTCCTGCCTCAGCTCCTCCCTGTATTTGAATTGCATTATGGCGTTGTCATGGAGCTGTAGAACTCCCTCACATATTGAATAGTCACCACTTAGGTGTGTGACTTGCAGGTGTGTTCTGCCGGTTCCCTAGATTGCTCTTCCGTTCTGCTGATCCTTTGCTTTGACATCAAGAGGTGTTCAGGACGTGCAGATTATGGTCCGATAAACAGAATATATTTGCTTTTGGTGTCAGCTCAAGAAACCATTACTGAATCCCACGCTCTAAGTCTTCTCCCCTGTATTTTCTTTTAGGGGAACTTAGGTTTTAGGTGTTAATTGTAGGTCATTAGTCACTTCTGTGTTAATTTTTAGACATCCTATAAGGCAAAGCTCCGCCCTCATTTTCCTTATGTGTGTATTTCCAGTTTCCCAGCATTCATTTGTTAGAGAGACTCTCCTTTGTCTACTGGGGAGTCGTGCTGCCTTTATTAGCAATCTTTTGTCCATTTGGGCAAGGGTTTATTTCTGGACTCACTATTCTGAACCACTGGTCTCTAAACCTATCTTTGTTGCTAGTGTTTGATGTCTTCATCATTGTGGTTTTAAAACCAGGAAATGTGAGACCTTCATCTTTATTTCCTCCCTCACCCCTACCTTTTGTTTTCTTCTGAGAGATTTGGTGATGGGATTGGGATTTGAGATTTCGAGTGAGTGTTAGGTTGCGTTATCAATTTCTGCAAATCGCATGGTCCTAGTTCGCTTCTCTGTTGCTGTAATGAGCACCAGGAAGCAGCTTGGGAGAGAAAAGGTTTGTTTGGCTTCCAGTCACAGGGCATCGTTAAAGGAAGCCAGGGCAGAGGTTTAAGGCAGGAACCTGGAGGCAGGAACTGAGGCAGAGGCCATAGAGGAGTGCTGTTCTTGCTCAGTCTGCTTTCTTATACATCCCAGGACCACCTGCACAAGGGGGGCACCGCCCATGATGGGCTGGGCCCTCCCACATCAATCATTAATCAAGAAAATGCCCCATATATAGGCATGCCCACTG
>NC_022009.1:43848966-43856735 GCF_000317375.1 Microtus ochrogaster
GCCCATGATGGGCTGGGCCCTCCCACATCAATCATTAATCAAGAAAATGCCCCATATATAGGCATGCCCACTGGCCTGTCTGATGTGTCCAAACTGCTGTGGGATTGTTTGTGACTTACGCCTTCAGACATACATACACACATCCATGCATACATACACAGAAGACATACATACACACATACATACATACACAGAAGATCTGGAATCAACTGGTCTAGGCTCTTGGATAAAGACGCCTCAGCAGTGTGGAAGCTTAGGGTGTTATTATAGACAACTCATCAAGGAGAAAAGATTATTACACAGATACAACTGAACAAGGAAGTGGGTTGTTACGTGCAGAAAATCAAGGAGGTGAAGCTATGATGTACAGCTGAACAGGGATTCATGCTTAGCTAATCTTGGTAGGGACAGTCTGTAAAAATCTGGAGGAGAGAGCTACTGTGGACATTTTCGTGCACCCTGTTAGAATCTGCTCTGTCCCTGTCACTGGGCTGAGACAGTGAGGTTCCTGACCTGGCCATGTCCAGGACAAACAATACACATCCAACCCAGGACTTCTCTCTCCCTACGTAGTTTTTGTGTGTGTGTGGTTTTGCATATTAGCATGTATTGTCTACAGAGGTGTGCTTTTCCTTTCCACTGTGGATGGTTCACTTTTCTTGTCTAACTGTTGTGGCACGCATTCCTAGTACTATGCTAAATGCTAGCGGCACCCGGGAGCCTTGCTGCTCTTCTCTTGTCTTGGAGAGAGTCTTTTCAGCCTTCCATCCTTGTGTACATTAGCTGTGGTTTCCTGTATGACTTCTACTGTGTGGGAAGTAGTCAGTTTCTGTTCCTAGTTCTTTTGAGTGTCTTTATCATGAAAGGGTTTTTGAACACTTCTTTCTTTTTAAAAACTTTTTTTATATTTTATTTATTATTGTTTTACTGGAGTGTGTACATGCCACAACATGCACGTGGGGTTAGCGGACAACTTCTAGGAGTTGGTTTTCTCCTACCACATGGGTTCCAACCTTGGTCAAACTTAATTTTCAGGCTTGAATGGCAAATGTCTTTACCTGCTAAGCCACCTCACTTGCCTTCAAAGGCTTTTTCTGCATCAACTGAGATGATTGTGTGATGTTTGCTTTTCATCTGCTACTGCAATTATTACATTGTTTGATTCTGATCTGTGGAGATACCTTTTCATTCAAATTATAAATCCCATTTGGTTCTGTTCAATCTTTTCCCCCCATTTTTTTTCTAGAGAAGGTTTTCTCTGCGTAGCCCTGGCTGTCCTGGAACTCGCTCTGTAGACCAGGCTGGCTTCAAACTCAGAGATCTGCCTGCCTCTGCCTCCCAAGTTCTGGGATTAAATGCGGATCTTTTTAATAGATTTTCATCAAGGATATTGGCCTTCTTGCAGTGTCTCTGTCTGGTTTTGGTATCAAAGTGGTACTTGTCACATAGAAGGAAGTCAGAACTATTCTGCCCCCTTCAGTTCTGAAGAGGAGGGTTGATGCTAATTATTCTTTCCGTGTTTGATAGAACTCTCCAGTGAAGCCAATTGGTTTGGGACTTTCTTTCTTTGGGAGGTGTTTTTATTGCTGCTCAGACTCCTTGTTAATTAGGGGCTTGTTCATATTTTAATTTCTTTATGATACATTCTTAGTAGGTTATCTACTAGGACTGTATTCACTTCCTTTGGGCTATCCAATTTGCCAACGTGCAGTTATTCATAGCAGTCTCTGAGAATTCTTTATATTCCTGGGTGACGTCAGTTGCAATGGTTATTCTTTCAGTTCACTCGTTAAGTATTTAAACTCCTCTCTCTGTGTCTCTTTTAGTTTCACTAAAAGTATTTGGATTCTGCTGATCTTTTTATAAAACCAGCTCCTGGGATTGCTACTTTTCCTTCCCATTGCTTTCCTGTTTTATGTCCATGTCTCTTGCGCTGATCTTTATTGGTTTCTTTCATCTGTCAGCCCTCTGGGTTTTTTTTTGTTTTTTTTTGTTTTGTTTTTTTTTTTTTTTTTTTTTGGTTTGCCAAGGTGTGAAGTGATGTGGTAGCTCGGTCTTTACCTCATTTCAGCCCAGTACGAAGGGCTCTGGGGTAGTTAGGGCTATCAGCAGTATTATCGTAAGAGGGAGAAAAGGTGGGAAAAAAAGCATGACTCATAGCTACAATGCTGTGTGTATGCACACAAGTGTAAGGTGCAAGTGTATGTGAGTGTGTGTGCTTAAACATGGCCTCTCTAGCTCTGTAGACTTTCCTTTTCTTTCTCTCCCATCTTCTCCTCCCCCCTCCCATTTGTAGTACTGACACTTTTTGTGGCACTGGGAATCAAACCCAGGATCGAGTGCATGCTAGGCAATCACTACCAGTGAGCTACACCCCCAGCTAGACTTCCTTTTCAGTTTACAAAGTGATCCATGCAATTCACCTGCTCTGCTGTTCTCAGCGTGGAGCTTCAGACTAGATGTGTGTGGTTTGCTAGACTTAGTGCTGAGTATGAGGAGGATTGTGGTTCTCCCGGCTGCCATGGGCTTCCGGGGGGTATGCATCCCATGCATTGGGGAAGCTGGAGGCAGGAACAGCCGCCTCTAGCTGTGATGTGGTGAAGTGGCTCTCATTAGGAAAGGTTCTGACAGCAGAAAGAAGCCAGCCAGCCTTTTTGAACGTGGAGGTTAAAGCAGGATGGAGGCCGGGCTCCACAAACACATTTACAATCATGAAGAATGTTGTAATCGTGACTCCAAATGAACCAAGCTGGGACATCTGGGGGGCATGCATGGTATGTGTTTGTTTTCAGCAGAAGGCTCTGGGACTGTTAGCCTGGTGCTCGAGAACAGAATCCCCTTTGGAAGCAGTCCAGCCCCAGCAGTCGGTCGTGCATTGTGCTGCCAATTAAAACTTAGTCTGGGACTGGGCTCCCTTGTTTGGGAATCCTTGGGAAGAGGTTTTCTTTCTATTTTGTCAGAGGGAAAAGGGGCAGAAAATCCACGGAAGATATTGTAGGTCACACCTTACTCTGTAGACTACTGAGGCCATCAGTTTCTCTGTGCACATTGCCTTGGGGGCTTGGGGAGTAGGGAGTTAACAGAGAACAATTGGGGTGTGCGTGTGAACAGAGATCAGAGGAACAAATCCGGTACAGGCATCATTTTAAAAGTGCTCTGTGTCAGTCTGAGTCCGAAAGAGTGAAGTAGCTGTTGCTTCCAAACAGCCAATGGCCCTCTGGAAAAACAGGCTGCTGTTGGATGTGTGACCCGGCAGAAGTCAGTGCCAGCAACACACGCCATGCAAAGAGCCAAAAAACAAAATCCCACTTCAGTTGATTTTTTAGAAAAGTCATTTCTAGAGTGGGCAGGGCCACTCATCTCTATCGTCTCAGTGCTTGGGAGCCTGAGACAGTCGGCTTGCCTCCAGCACCAAACCAGTGGCGTGTATAGTTGGGGGCAGTCTGTAAGAGTTCCAGGTCTATGATGCCCGAACCTCACCAGTAAACCACGAGCCTCATGGTAAAATACGGAATAATAGAAATGGGTTAATTTAGGACGTAAGAGTTAATTAATAAGAAGCCTGAGCCAAGCAGTGTTACAATTTAAAAAAAAAAGAAGAAGAAAGAGTTCCAGGTCTAACTGGAATGAAGGGTGAGACCCTGCTATTTTTCATAGATGTCTTTGTACTCGGATCCAATACAAGGCGTTGTTCATGGAATATAGGTTTTGCATCTGTTGTTGGTAATAAGATGGAGAAGGGGTGGTTATGGTGTTAAGGAAGGGAGAACCAATTGGCCCCTGCTGGTTATCAGAAACTATGCCATTCTTATATCTCAGGTAGTCATTTTTCTGTGAAAGGGGAACCATGCAGTTCGGTAAATGTTTTTCTTCTCTAAGACTTTCTAAGGTGATGTTTCTGGGAAAGTACTCGTGTTCTGTCACAAAGGTTTTAGGGACTGGGTTGATGGCATAGTGGGTAAGAGTGCTTGCTGCGCTAGCCTGGGGGTATAAGTAAAGGTCCTCAGCACCCCCACAAAGAAATCTGGGGTACTTGTGCATGCCTGAAACCCCAGCGCTGTAGGAGGCTGAGATGGGAAGGTTCTGGGGATTCACTGACCTGCCAGCTCAGTTTCAAGTTCAGTAAGAGACCCTGTACCAAGGGGAAGGGAAGAGAGCAGTAGAGGAAGACACGTGTCACACTCCTTGGGCTTCCACATACACATGGACAGGTGCACGCATCTGTCCTTACACCAACATGCACCACACAGCACGTGCACACACACAAAATAAGGAAGGAATTTTTGAAAGACACAGTTTAATCCATATTTATCATAATGATAAGAAAGAACATTTTTATTTAATTATTAAAGTGTGTCATCTCAGTCTATCGGAACTAGATATGTCATAATATGCAGGGCATAAAACCCCTACGGCCCTGGTCCCTGCAGCACTCAGCATAGCATGGAAGATACGGTCAGTGCCTATTGTTTGTTGAGTGGGGTCACAGTTTTTAATTCACTGGCAGAAACCCTGGTCTTAGAGCTCTGGTACAGATTCCCCCTCATTGTAAGTATTCAGGGCCTTTTTGTGAAATTTTGGAAAAACACATTTCTTGAGTTCAAATCCTCTGATAACAGAAAGACAATTCTAGCTTTCTGGGCTGAGAGCTATTATCTCATCACAAGGAGGAATGTCACAATCTCCTCTGCAGAAATTTTTTTTTTATCAGATATGAGACTCAGACTGGCAAGAATTCTTCAACACATATATAATGAAATAAAAAAGCTACTGTCTCTTCAGACTTAGAAGTTTGGGGTCGGGGGTGGGGACAGAGAAGCAGATGGGAAGAGATGCTGGTGTTTATGCACAGAAAACACTCAGCCTCCTGCAATCACCAAGAGATGAGCTGTGTTATTGTGAGGCCTCTTGCAAGCTGGTACCCCTGCCATGTCCCAGATAAAGAGCATTGTTTTCGGTTGCTGTCCAGAGGGACTGTAAGGTCTTTGATATTCCCTGCTGGTGATTAAAGGGAGCTTCCTGCAGCGAGTCACAGCCCCACTCTCTCTGGCTGCCCTTGTTGCTGCAATGTCTTCAAGCTTTTGTTTTCAGTCCTCCATCTGAGTCCTCCTAAATCCTCTTTAATTCATAAGGGTTCTTGGTTCTCAAAAGGAAATGTCTTATTTCTTTTTTTCCCCTGCATATAGGACAATAGTAACTTTGCTTCTTAAAGTTTAACATTTTGATGCAAATGTGCACATGACAAATACCCTACAAGAGCTGTAATAAATTTGGCTGCGCTGTGTAAGTGGAACATGGTGTCTGTCTGTTCTGATGCTTGCAGCCTTCAGTTTCCTGAAGCTTATTACAGTTTCCGCTGGGGCTGGAGAGCCGGCTCAGCGGTTAAGGTCACTGGCTGCTCTTGTAGGGGTCCAGGTTCAGTTACCAGCACCCACAGCAGCCTACAACTGTCCAGAACTCTGGTTCCGGGAACCCTGATGCCCTCTTCTGGTCTCCTTGATCACCAGGCATTCTTGCAATAACATACATACACACAAGCAAGCGTTTATACACATAAAATAAAAATAAATAAATCTAAACAACAAAATGCTTTTCCACACTGGCACGCTTATGTGTAGACAGAGCTCTGAACAGATCAATGCCAAGGCGATGGAGCTTAGATCTGCTGTGTAATCCTCGTTCCCCCCACTCTAACATGATGGCTTACTGGCTTTATCCAGGGCCTCCCATGTGGCAAGGCTTAAGCTGTGTAATTATATCACTTTGTTATATATTGGAATTGTAGAAACTTATCAGATATGCAGAAGTGGTGTTTCTCAAAGCCCTGCCGGAACATAACCCCTTTGACATCGCTACTGGGTGACTAAGGAGGCTTCCCGCAGGAAGGTCCTGGTTAGGTGACCAGCAGAGAGAGCATAGGCTGCAGCCACTAACCCAACCACTCTCCGGAGCTCAGACAAGTCACTGGATATCCCTGAATTTATTTTCATCATCTGTAAACCGAGGGTGATGATATTTTTGCAGCTAATGTGCGAGATTTAAGTGAAATAATCTCTGTAAAACTGAAAGGATCCAGTTCCCATCAGCCGCTGTTCCCTACATCCACATCCATAGTCACCTCTTCCAGGCTCCGGCTCGAGTTTGGTTAGTGTTTGCCATAGCTGGATAATAGATGGGCTTCACTACGCCATAAGGGCAATAAATTGCCATGAACTTAACACGAACTCCCACAGGGACACTGTAGAGGCAACGCTCTGGGTCTCTTTCTGCTGCTGCCGTCTCTTAGGGCCCTCTCAACGGCTCCCACAGGTTTTCATCCAGGGAGGATGATGAACTCTGGGCATAACAGTTTCTCTGATCTCCAGACTGTAATTTTAGGTTTCAGAAAAATCGAGCTGTCCTAAGACATGTCATTTTCTTGTCCCCAAAATGAGCATTCTAAAACAAAACATAAAAAAAAAAGAACAAACCATGTGCTGACCTTTAGGCACGCCCATACAGAGCCTTTTGTCAGATGCTTGGTGACTCAGATTCAAAGCCCCTGCAGTCACCAGAAAGACCGTGTGTAAAAATGATCATGGTCACCGTCACTTGGAGTACATTTGCTCACTCTGAGAACAGGGTGACTTTTCAAAAGCTGGCACATAACACAAGGTTACTGTCGAGGAAGAGGGCTGAAGGCTGGACTGAAGGAGGAAAAGATCAAAGAGGAAAAGAATGGCAAGAAAGGAAGATGGATGAGTGACAGGAGCCCAGCAGGGACTGCCTGTGCTAGACGCACACAGGGGTGGTTTCATCCCGGAACTGGGCCCTGGCGGGATCCTGCTGTCTTAGGTCCCTCAGCTCCTGCCCACTACTTTATGAGATTTGATGGCTTGTCTTTCCCCCATGGGGCATGTCCTTCACAGATCCTGAGATAAACTTACTCCATCCCACGCACACTTCTCTGTGCGATGCTACCAGGTCCTCTGTCCTGTCTCTGCTCCCTGATTCTATGGCAGCTTTTCAACCTGCTCCTAAAAAGGCGCTTTCCTGAGGGTGGGGAGCTTTTCTCATTTTCTTCCCTCTGCTCTTGCTGCCTCCCCTACATCGGTGGCACAGCGACACCCTTCGATAGCCACCAGACGAATAGTCCTGTCCCAACCATGACGTGAGTTGCACGCTCGTGCATGTAGCCACCAAGCTCCGTGTGTCCAGCAGCCATACTGGCTCCTCTTGAGCACGGAACAGTCCGACTCTGCCTGTAGCAGGAGCAGAGGATGAAGCTTCATTATTTCATCCATTTTGGCCTGTGTGAGGCTCTGCAAAGGATGGCAGACTGGCTGGTGTGGAAAGATCTCAAGACTGGCCTTCAAGGGAGGTAAGGGGCTCCCAGAGAAGCCCGTACTGGCCATGGGCTCACCTAGGGAGTTTTGGCTGATTTTCCACAATACCGCAAGTCTGTTGACTGACAAGCCACAGAAGAGGAAGTGGTTGGTTGCTCATGGTTTGGAAGTAGGAGTCTGTCACTCACCAGGTTCTGTGAAGTCCTCTTCTGGCTTGCAGCCTGCTTCTCACTGTGAGGCTCTCAGGGGCCCCGTTTATGAAGGCACTAACCATATTCATCAGGACTCGTTCCATTCTCTTGACCTAATTACCTCCCCAAGGACCACATCTCCAACAGTGGTACACAGTCGGGGCTTCAATGAGTGAAATTATTGGATGCTTTGGGGGACACTCAGTCTTCTCTGTCCCTAGGCTCCTTGTTGTGTCTATTTGAGATATATATG
>NC_022009.1:43856850-43867416 GCF_000317375.1 Microtus ochrogaster
TTGTTCTGGAACTTGATTTATAGACCAGGGTGGCCTTGAACTCAGATATCCACCTGCCTCTGCCTCCCAAGTGTTAGATTTAAAGGTGTGTACTACCACACACACCTAGAATTCCTATACATTGATGGCTTTCTCCTAAGACTGTACTTTCAACTGCGTGTGACAAGCATGTATGAGTGTCAGTGACTGAATGAAGAGATCATGAAAGTTTTATGAGTAAAAAGGCAAGTGTAAAGATTTCTGAACAACCAGCAGCCAAAGAGTAACTCAAAATTAAATGCATAATGAAGCAGAGATTTGTGACATCACCCACCGGTGTGGCATTGTGTGACTTCACTGCAGCCTTGGTTCTGAACACAGTGCACTTTGTGCTGTGCACGCCATCATGCCTGCAATGCCAGGGAACTTTGCTTGAAGCACCTAGGCCCATGTTCCAGGCTATTGTGTGCTATAAATTGTAGTGATATTTCATTTGTATTTTTATAAATAAAGCTTGCTCGAAGTTCTGAGAGTAAAACAGCCACACTGAGCAGCCTTACAGGCCAGGCAGTGGTGACCAGTAGTCATAGAAACTGGGCAATAGTGGTGCATGCCTTTAATCCCAGTGGTGCACACCTTTAATCCCAGCATTAGAGAGGAATATAAGATGGGAGGAGATAGCTCTCACACAGTCTCATTCTGAGATTCCTGGAGGCAGGATCACCATTTCCGACTGAGGTAAAGTTAAGAGCCAGTGACTGAATATTTTGCTTTTCTGATCTTCACATTGAATCCCAGTTTCTGTATCTGGGTTATTATCAATCGTGCTATAATGAACTGTGGTGTTTTTACTATATATACAAAGTCTCTTGCTCCTGTAGGTACACAATGGCTTAGTCAGTATTTTCTTACTGTCCTTCCTCTGCATAGAAGTCTCTAATAATATTCCTTGAATTCTATGGTGTTACAATGTGTGAATTTTTTAAATTGATGTTTGAGACTGCAGAGATGGATCAGTGGTTAAGAATACATGCTGCTCTTGCAGAATTTGGTCCCCAGAATCCACACTGGGTAACTTTCACCTACCTGACCTTCAGCACCATGGGATCCAATGCCCTCTTCTGGCCTCCAGTGATCATTATGTGCGTGGGTGTGCACATGTGTGCACATCCACACCCATACCCACACCCTGTGCATATGCATAATAAAAACAAAAATAAAATAATCTTTGAATTGCTGTTTGAGTTACAGCCTTGAATTTTGTAAATCACTGAATAGATTTTGTTTTAGCATGGAATTTCCAACAAGTTCTGATATGGTCCTAAACTATACTTCTGCCACTTTGTACTACAAATTCACATGAAGTAGAGTTTTTGCCATACACAGTCACTTAACCAGAATATCAATTAGTTCTGATAGACATTGAAGATGCTCGACGCCCTGTAGCATCGATCTACAGCTAAGATTCAAATCTTTATGTTAAAATAAAACAATCACATCATTAGCATGCAAATTGGCTCTCATTTCAGTAGTGGGAAATCACAAGTATACCAAAGAACTGTTTTCAAATAAATGTATAGTTTCTTAGTGGTGAGTGTTCCCTTTGTATGCCCCTGGGGACGGCATCTCTGGAAAAGACACAAGAAGAAGGCTACCCTAGACCAGGTTCTTCTGTGTGGGTAATTTTGACACATCCCAGCCCCTGTTGGCTCTTTCCCAGGCTCCCGCATTCCAGTCCGGCTCATCGTGTGCCTGAAGCTGGGTGCGCGTGTGCTCTCATACTCTCAGTAAAGGCAGTTAGTTCACCTGTGGTAGATGCCTCTGCCGTGACCTGTGGCACCCTGTCTGCATTTGTCCCTGCTGTGCTTTTGGCATGAGCTCTCCCGAGCCAGGTCTGTTGCTGCCCTAGTCACCCTCTGCTGAGGGATGCCCCGTGCACTGTAGGGTGATCTGCAGTCTCTCTGGCCTCTACCAACCACATCAGTAGCAGCTCCTTCCCGAGTGGTGACCGGAAATGTCTCCAGACATTGCCAGATGTCTCCTGGGGGATAATGTCACCCTTGGTTAAGTGCCACTGATCTAGACTGAAGCACCCTCCAAGGGCAGGTCCGTGGCTTCAAAGCCCTCCCACGGTATATAGGGGGTCAGTCTCCTCTGTGACTCTGAGCTGAGTCACTTGCCTCAGTTGCAAAGGCAGTGAGCAGGGGTAGGGATTCCAGGTGACATTGTGGGAGCCTTTTGATCTCCTTCGCAAGGCTTTTGGACCCTCTGTCTTTTAAATGTCTACATGGCGGTATGATAGAGAGCCCGAGTGTGTACCCCATGTACCTTCATATGCTCAGCAGCGAAGGCCAGTCACCCCTGGAGGCCTCATTCTCTCCTGCCTGTCCTTGCAGCATCAATAGGACCAGCTCTTCGGAACGAGTGTCCCCAGGTGGCCGGAGGGAGAGCTCCGGGGACTCCAAAGGAAGCCGCAACCGCACGGGCTCTACCAGCAGTTCCTCCAGTGGCAAGAAGAACAACGAGAGGTAAGTGGCCCTGCTGGCAATACCTTCTGACATGTTATTACCCGAGGCCCTGTCCGAGCTCCAGGCTTTCTGAGATTGCATTAATGGTGGGGGGTGGGGGGACATGGGGGACAGGGATGATGACAGCTGGCAATCACAGGTCACAGCCTGAAAACCTGTAACTCAGACTTCTAGCCCCCACTGTCTGGATAACTGATACTAATAAAGCCGTGTCTGAGAAATTAGCTCAGGAAGAGGATCTGAATTGCCAGGTGCGGTACCTCCCATCACCAATACAGCCTCCTAAATTAATCTTGAAATTAATTTTGCTGGAGTGTTTAAAGCTTGTCAGCAGTGCTTTCCGGGATAGACGGGTTTAAATCTGTGTTTTTATACTCACTCGGGGACTGTTTTTGATAGTGAGCTGACGCCAGAATTATGAACTGTTTTCCACTCTGGTATCCTGTCCTGCTCTTACTCCTGACTTTAAAGTTTCTATGACTTTTGTTTGCCGTGGATTATGAGAGATATTCGTGACTCATACAGCAATGTTTTCTCATGAAAGCTACTTTTTGGCACATTAACAGCCTGTTTTAAGAATGTGTTGTGTCGGTGAGGCTCCTGTGCCTGTCCGCCTCGTGTGGACCTTGCTCTAACCGCGCTCTGATTTTACTTCTGCTCTGTGAAGTCTGGGAAGGAGGCTCAGTTTTAGAGGTTAAGCTTGCTTCTTTTTAGATGTTCATGTAGGGGACAGCTTAGTCAGAACACAGTTGGTTCCAAACCACAGACTGTAAAGCTTCCAAGTTTGAAACTATGTGGGAATTCAGTCTTGTAAGGGATGCTTGAACTCCTCAGTTCTAGCTCTGAAAAGGATCTTTGTAGAAGGAATGGGAGGAGGAGGAAGAGCTGTCTGGCTGTTCTTCCAGAGGGCCTGGGTTCGATTCTCAGCACCCCTATAGCACCCATACAGCAGCCTGAATGTAACTCCAGTTCCAGGAGCTCTGATACTCTCTACCTGCATACTGCACACACGTGGTGCACAGACATACATGCAGGCCAAACACCCATACACATAAAATAAAACAATTTAAAAAAATATTGACACCTCTATATATTGTATGGTAAGTTGTGTTCACGGTCCGCTGACAACTTCAGAAACCATGGACTCATCTCCTCAGGATTAGTGCTTCTTAGGGAAGGGTTACGCTAATCTCATGCTAATGGAGGGGGTGAGTGGGAGACCTTAGCAGTGAGGCCAGGTGGCCACAGAGTGTGGTGGCCAGAGGCTGCTGTGAATGGAATTCAGGCTGAGTTTGATGCTGATTTGAAATGTCTAGATTTTGGCAGGTCGTCCGAACATCTGATTTTGATTAGGAATTTCCAGAAAGAATCCACATTGTGTAAGCTCTAGACCTGTTTTATCCTTTAAATCCCGTGGCATTGGTTAATGTCCTGGGTAAATATTTCCATAAAAGATATTTACAAAGGGATTTTTGAGAAATGCCCCGGGAAGGAATTTTGATTTGGAAATGAGAGAATGGGAATGTTAGCAAATCATTTTCTAAAAATAATCCTGGCCACTGAAAGTGTCCGCTTGAAGCCAAACCCTCCATCTCATTGGAGCCGAGAGACCACCCAGGCCATCATGCTGCCAGAGAGGACACTTGGGGCCATGGCAGTGATCTGGTCAAGCTAGCAATGTGGGCACTGCCTGGCCCAGCTCCTCATTGCTCTCCCCACATGAGCAGCCCTCACACATTAGTAGCCACAATACTATGTGTCACACCCCACGTGCAAAGCTGTCATTGGTGTGAGAATGCCACACCAATGTGTGTATTCCTCAACATCAGTGAGAGTAACTATGGGGCTATTCTGTATGCATTGCGCGACTCTTCGCTCTTGAGCAGAAAGTAAGTGTTTGGCATGTCCTGAGCATTCCCTGAATGCAGTAACTTCTCCTAAGGCAGGTGTGCTTTTCTTTTCTTTAGAGCTATGTTCTTTATTAGGCCTCCCATGTTTCTGCTCCCATATCTCATTTTCTTTAGAAGTCGTCAGTGGAGGTGCCAGTCTCGCCTTCCATCTTAGACTGTTTAACATGCAAGAATACTTGCTTCTACCCCGCCTCAGGATTTGAACAGCATTTAATCTCTGCACTGATGACTCTTCCGTTCGAGACAAAAGCAATGTAGGGCAATGTAATATTTTACTTTATGTAATATTCATGGCAAATGAATATTAATAATTACATAATGAGTCTTGTCACCACGAAGTACTTATTAAATTTAAATAGGGAGTTGGCAATAACATTCTGAAAGAAGAATGTGATGTAGCCAGTACACTAATCCACTAAGGAATTTTTTTAACTTAAAAAAAAAGTTTTATACGAGAGAAATGACAGCTTATTTATAAGTTTATAGGCACCATGTACATTAGATGCTGCTGGGACTGAGAAAGCCGCTGGTCAGGATGTGTCAACTTCATAATTAAGACACTGCGTCTCTACAACTTGCTGCAATGGGCTGCTTTTGTGGAGTAAGAACTGTCTACCATCTGTTGGAAACTCGGTTGTCACATATGTATGCACTGCCTATCTTTGGATTCACCAAATTCGTGGAGGAAAACAAGTATCCCCCCAGGTGCCACGCCTTTCTGCTGTACAGCCCAAACCATGGCAGGTGGCCCCGCTGCTTTACAGGTGGCGAGGTCAACTGTGCTGGGCTCTCTGGCCTTTCCTCCTTCTTAGGGCTCCACAGGCCATGACTCTGTCCTCTGGCCACTTCCTCCAGTTGCTAAAGGCTCAGTTGTGTAGCTTCTGTGTTGCCATCCTAGTGGTGACCTTGGTGCTGAGCTCTGGGTTCCAGGTCCTTCGTCTGGCTCCTCATCCTCTCCTGGGCCCTGACATCACACTTCTCTGCCATGCCTCTTATGTTGTCCAGCAGGTTATTTTTTCCTCTCTTTTAAAGTTCGTTTATTACACAAGTTACCTGTTTCTGAAAATCCCAGGAGAGGACTCGAAAGTCTCCCACGGTGATTCAGGACTCAAGGGGCACTTTCCTCGTTCCCAACCAGATCTTCTTTCTAGGGCACCCTGCAGGTGGTGTGGTTAATTTTGACATCACTGGCTCCTCTTTGTTTCGCTGTATAAGCACAGTCCTGTGTTAGCAGATGGACTCATTTTAGAGGTGGGTCCCCACACATCCAGTCAAGTACACAGAGCACTTTACACAGTTAGGTAGTAACAGGATTTTCTTTATCACACACACAATGAAATACTGTTTTGAATAATCTGAACACCCAGATAACTGTTTATGTATAGTGAATGTTGGGGACTTTAAAAACAAAAGACAGGATTTTGTCAGTGTGTTTCAGCTTAGCCTAGAACTGGCTGCGGCACTGGCCTGGTATGTACAACCCTGCCTTAGCCTTCCAAGTGCTAATATTTCAGAAATGGGCCACCACGTTCAACCCCAACGAGGTTTTTCTCAACCAGTCAGACTAGTTCACCGTCTCGAACAGTGCCAAGGCACAAGCAGGTGCCCAGAAAGCATCTGTTGAGCAACTGTGCTTATCTCTCTAGTGAGATGAGAGAAGGCTAGAGTGATGGAGCCTGACGCTCACACCCAATTTTCCATCCCAGCTCTGCCACTTTTTCTTCTACGAGTCTAAGTTACTTGACTTTGAAAGGGAAGGTGAATTCTTCAGCATAAATAGTGTCTCTCTCTATCATGAGATATCATGAGGATTGAATGAGGTCCTGCCCCCAGCTTCCCCACACCGGGGTGGCCTGCCATTGCCATGCACAACTGTGATTACTGCTGCTCTATCCCAGGGTATCAGGGTCCGTGTTTGCGCGTGTTTGTTCACACCCCGCCTCCCCCCAGGAAAGATGCTGCTCTTCTTGTGGACCGTTGGTGTCTGTCACTGTGATGAAAAGCAGCTTTTAGCTCACGGTTCCAGGTCAGGGTCTGTCACTTTGGACAAGTCAGTGTGGAAGCTTGAGGAAGCGAAACCCATCACTTCCATAGTCCAAAGCAGAGGATGGGGGGGGGAGGGTACTTGGGTTCAGTTCCCAGAACTCGTGTTATGAGGCGAGGGGAGGTCACAGCCATGTGTACCTCCAGTTCCAGGGATCCAACATGCTTTCCTGGCTTCTGTGTGCACCAGACATGCATGTGGTGTGCAGGCATGCACGCTAGCAAAACACCCACACAAGTTAATTTTTAAACGGGGGAGCAGAGAACAAGCCCTGGCTCAAGCCCCTCTCCACAAATGGTGCTGCTCATATTCAGACAATTTCTCACAAGCTAATCCAACTCAGATAACTCCTCAGAGAGACGCTCTTCCCAGGTGTCGCTGGGTCGTGTCCTATTGACAATACTAACCATCACACAGACATTTTGGAATCTGTGCCTTTTACTGCCAGCCTGAAAAGAGAGGGATCAGGAACTTGGACAATGCCTATCACCTTACCATACAGTCCCACAGCTCTGCTTCAATTGGTCCTACTATGTGTGTGGCCTGGCACAAGGCAGGATGGGGAATGGAATGGGCTACATGAAGAGATTCATCCTCACAGCCCAGAGCAGATAAAATGGTGCTCAAACCATCTTAAAGCGTGGAAGAAGGCAGCTTACCTAACTCCTGAGTCACTCTGAGACACCTCCCAGTACCTCCTTGTCTGTGGTCTCCCCTCTGGTGCTGTGGAGGGTGGAGGGGCTATGGCGATGTTTGGACGGACTTCAACTCACCCTGCAGGGCTCAGCCCTTCTTTAGGCACCATCTATGGTAGTGTTTTGCAGAGAGCCTGTGTCTGTGGTTGAGGGTTTGCTACCCTCCTCTGTGCCCCCCTCCAGTCTCACCCATGACCTCCCTTGAGCTCTAGGAGGGCAGAGACATTGTCCTTTCCCGGTCTCTGATCCTGCAGCACTTTGCAAAGTGCAGGGAATAAAAAAAAAAAAAACAAAAACTGCCCAGTATGCATTCCTTGAATGCGTGAAATTACATAAAAACCTAGAACCGTTTAAGAAACTGGTAAAGAGCGCCATCTAGAGGTTGATTATTGACACCGTGCTTTAGCCTTAGCGTTGTTTTGTGTTTTGGTCCCTTAAATAATCATGGCACTCTTCAAGCCCTGGGGCCATTTACCTCTTTACAAGGTATAAGATAATCGGTGCTAGCTTTCTTTAGTTGTTGTGAGCATCAGCAGAGGGCCCCAGAAATAGAGAAAATGTGGGTTCTTGTGGGTGAAACTGACCGAGAAGTAATTAGCACCAGTGTGTGGGCACTCTGTCCTGTCTCACTCAGAGGTGGTTCTGTCCGTCTTGTGGATGAAGGAGCAAAGCTTACTGAAGGGAGGCTGGCTGTGTTTCCCCAGTGTGCTGCACAGCTTTGATTTAAAGGAACAAAACCCTCCAGTACCTCTTGGTGCCTCTTCCATGACCTTTGGTACCCACCTTGTATCAACTGCTCCTAGAAGTTCTTCCTTCTTCTCAGAGTCCTAGAGACCTGAGCATCCTTCAGGGTTCAGATTCCTCTTTTTGGTGGACTATTGTCTATAGCTATGTATACATGTGTGCATGTGCATGGTGTGTGTGTATGTGTGCGCGCACACACACGCGCGTGTGCTTGCGTGTGCACATGTGCATGCCTTTGCATTCACCTGTATGTACATATGTGCTAGCCAGAGGGTAATGCCCAATCACTCTCCACCTTTAATTGCGATGACTCTCTCACTGAACCTGGAGTTCACTGACTGGCTATGCTGGCTAGCCAGTGTATCCTGGAGATCCTCCTGTCTCTATCCCCTTGGGCCCCTCCCCCACCAGCACCAGCCTCTATGTTTGGGCGCTGGGGATCCGAACCCAGGTCGTCATACTTTGCAGCAGGTACTTTGCTGCCAGAGTCCCCTCCCCAGCTCCCGAAACTGCATTTTCCTGTTTCTGGAAACTGCCCAGGATCACTGATACCAGTATCCAAGGCTTCTGCCTCTTTTTACCTGTGTGATCAGCATCATGAGGAAAAGAGTTCTTTCCTTGTCTTTTGCTCTCCTATCTGGCTGTCTTGATCCTGTTTCTATAACCTCGGGCGATTCACCTTGCTGCCTTTTTCTTAGCCTCCCCTCTCCTGTCCTCACTCTGCCTGTGAGGCTAATACAGAAGTGACATGGAATCAGAACTCTGGACAGATCACCAGTCTCATGCCCTGATAGTGGGGACAAGCCAGGTGAGCCACAGGAAGATGGCTATCCTAAGTCTGATACAGAGCTGAAGTGGTATACTGGACTTACTGTGATGTTGGCTGGACATCCAAGAAGGCCTCAACAGGAAGTGGCCACAAGTATAGACACAAGCAGCAGCTGTGTGCCATTTGCAAGCTGATGTCCAGGAGGAAGGTTGGAGCCAGTGCTGCATGCTGGAGTGCGCCAGGCAAGCACACAGGACAGCAGCTACAGGCTGGAGACAGGCCAGGGCTACTTAGTCAAGGAGTGTGGCTTGCCTAGGGCCATAGAGCCCCAAGGGAAACCCAGGTATTTAGATGGAAAGGCCAAACAGGGCTTCTACAGCCCTGATTTTGATGACCACAGTTCAGAGTCTAGAAAGTTTCTCCAACAGCAAATTCTGCTGCTTAAGTCTGAGCCAGGTGTGAGCTACCGTGCAAGCAGTAGCCTTACCACCCACATCACACATTTGTACAGTGACCTGGAAATCAAGGGTGGTGATGGGTAATACCATTGATACAGCGTGGCCTAAAGGGTGACTTCCAGTTAAAGTATTTTTCATTGTATTTCAAATAGGAACTAAGGAGACAAAATGTAACCTTAGGATTGTAGGAGAAATGGCTCCATTAGAATGCCCGCCATGCAAGGTGATGTGCTAGTTAGTTTTGTGTCCGCTTGACACAAGCTGGAGTCATCTGGGAAGAGGAAACCTCCATTGAGAAAGGGCTGTTGGATCCCGCGGAGCTGGGGTTACAAATGGTTTGCTTGACCTGCCGTTACAAATGGTTTGCTTGACCTGCCATGTGGGTGCTGGGAACTGAACCCGGGTCCTCTGATAGAACAGATAGTGCTCTTGACTGCTGCGCCATCTCTCCAGCCTGCCTAAAATGTGCTTTATTAGTTTTTCTCCCTTTTCTCCTCCCCTTTTCTCTGTCCCCCACGTATCCCTGACTTCCCACAGCCTTCTTTCCACTTTCAAGTTGCATATGCTTTATTGCCCTCCCTCCCCTCCTATCCCTTCCCCTCTCCTCTTTCCCTCTGGGGTCTCATATGAAATGTCAGAGCCTACACCCACTCCCCACTGCGTGCACACACGCAGACAGACGATGGAAGCAGGACTCTGATAAAGGGACCTGCCTGCATGCTGGCTAGTTCTGAGTCAACTTGACACAAGCTCACGTCATCAGAGAGGAGGGCACCTCAATTAAGAAAACGCCTCTATAAGATCGGGCTGTGGGCAAGCCCATAGGGCATTTTCTTAGTTACTGACTGATGGCAGAGGGACAAGTGCACTGTAGGCGGGATCACCCCTGGGCTGGTGGTCCTGGGTTCTATAAGAAAGCAGGCTGCGCAAGCTATGAGGAGCAAGCCAGTAAGCAGCACCTCTCCATGGCCTCTGGACCAGCTCCTGCCTTCAGGTTCCTGCCCTGATTGAGTTCCTGTCCTGACTTTCCTCATTCATGGATTGTTACCTGGAAGTGTGAGCTGAAATAAGCCCTTTCCTCCCCAAGTTGCTTTCATCATGGTGTTTCATCACGGCAATAGTAACCCAACTAGGTTACTACATCATTCTGTGATGTTTGTCCTTCTGAGTCTGTATTATCTCAGTTAATATAATAATATTCCAGATCCATCCATCTCCTGTAAATTTCATTTCTCTTTGCAGCTGCATTAAACTCCATTGTATGCCTACACCACAATTTATTCTGTGGGTTGACATCTGACTGGTTCCATCGCTTCTGTGGATGGACAGACAGCTGGTTCAATTGCTTCTGTGGGTGGACAGACAGCTGGTTTCATCCCTTCTGTTGGTGGACATCTGGCTAGTTCCATCCCTCTGTGGATGGACAGACAGCTGGTTCC
>NC_022009.1:43867606-43876592 GCF_000317375.1 Microtus ochrogaster
ATCTAGCTAGTTCCATCCCTCTGTGGATGGACATCTGGCTAGTTCCATCCCTCTGTGGATGGACAGGCAGCTGGTCCCATCCCTTCTGTTGCGAGTAGTGCAGCCATAAGCACGAATGTGTGGATATCTCTTTGGCAGGAAATAGACATTCCTGCTCATTTTAAATAAGTTCCTTGCGTCTGAGAGAGGGAGAGCAGGAAGTTTTAAACCTTACACATTCATCAGGGTCACTCTCACCTTGAGTAGCCTGTATCCCCTAGCCTGTATCTGCTCTCCTTGGGCACAGCTTTGGTGAAAAACAGGATTGCTATCTCATTCACTTAATTTTGAACATTTTTATATATACATGTTTCTTCTGCAGTGGATTTAGCCTTGTTTTCCGAATTCGCACATAATTTCCACACCATGCATGTGGAAAATGGCTGTAGCGTGTGGCTGGGGAGAGGTGAGAGGGAACACCCAGATGCTCTACAAAAAGTGTTTGGAGGCTGGGGAGGTGGCTCAGCAGGTAGAACACTGGCAGTGCAGGGATGAGGACTGGAGTTCGAATCCCCATCGGCCCAATAAAGAGTGGGTATGAGGGAGGGGGAGGGGGAGATCCTCGGGAGCAAGCTGGCCAGCCACAGAGTTCTGGGTCCAGTGGGAGACCCAGCTCCCATCTGTGAGGCGGAGAATTACCAAGGAAAAACATGATGTGTCCTTGGACCTCCACTAATTTTTTTGTTTATTTTCACAGCAAACCCAAGGAGCCCACATTCAGCCCAGGTAAGTTCTGGTTTCTTTCTTGAGTGGAGGGAGGGCTGAAACTTAGAACTCGGCTGAATGGCAAATAGGAAGTGGTGGCCTCAGAGCCAGGCCTCAGGTACCTCAGGAAACAGCTCTGTGTTTGTGAGTGCAACACGACAGCCATTGGCAGCTCAGCCAACAGCAGGATTGCCAGTACACAGGCATTGAGACTAGACCCCTCCCCGCCCCTTGTCAGACCCACACAGGCCAGTAAGGGTTAGAGTGGGAACTCCTATAGTAAAGATTCCCGTCTCTCTGCCCTGCTCCTCCGGCCTCTCCTCAAGGGAAAGGCTCTCCCTCATAAAGCTGTTCAAAATACCTGCTCCCTTTCTGCCTCCTTAGTTACAAATCAGTACTTCATAGATAGCTGTCCATCAATCTCTCTAAATCACACTTTATAAGAAAGTGGATGCTACGTTCTCTTTTTTAGTGTATTAATTGTATTTTAAGATATAGTTAAACATGCAAAAATTATGAGTGTGTAATTGATTTTAATTTTTCCAGTTTCCCCTTTCCATACAAAATAAAGATTAATCCCTGAAAATGTAATCACCATAAACCCACAGGCGTGCAACTGAACATACATGTCAGGATACATAAAATGTCCCCTTGTTCCATTGTCCTCTGGGGGGCAGGGTAGCACCAGCCTGCAGCTGGCCAGTGAACACCCCACCCCAGACAGGTCAACCACACTTGCAGTACCAGCCATCTCTTTGTCTAGCCCTTCAGTCTCCGAAACCCCAAGGGAAGCGCCGGGTGACACACTGCAAAGGTAGGCAGAGCTTCCTGGCCCACAGCTCTCTGCACGAGGCTGCTGCCCCAGTCCAGAGGCTGTTTTCATACAGGCAGAGCCCTCCTCGCATGACGTTTCTGTAATTTGTCGTAAGTTCAGCGCACCTCTGGACATTCACTGGGATGGGCTTCGACACGTGGCTGTGGTTTGGACTGCCATTCATCATTGGCTGACCATAGGTGGTCTGGAAGGATCCTGAGAGAGCTAGAAGTCAGCCCCTTGAGTGTCCACTGTTTGGCATGAAGCTCTGCACCGCTGACCTCTCCCCCCACTAGCACCTCTGGGTTTGGTGATTGCGTGTTGTGCTCCTAACATGTCTGAAAACAGCATTGCTTTCCCGTGTCGGTGTTGACTGTAGACGTAGGCCCTCTGAGTTTCTAGTACACAACGGCACACAGCTAAACATTGTTTTGGCCTAGGAAGTAATTTTTTTCTGGTCAGGTAAGGAAACCTCAGTCACGGGTGTTCTTCACTGGAACCTAACCACCATGTGATTTCAACAGACTGCCCAGTAGACTGTGCACTGTCTGCGCCCACAACTGGCTCTCCGTCTTTTGGAAATGACGTCATATGGGCCTTAGCCCTCCACCCGGCTGGGCTGATGCACATCTGACAGAGAGTTAGTGGAATCGCTTCCCATTTCACTTTCAACTCCGGCATCCCTGCTTCCCTGCTCTCTAAGGTGGGGCTGGTGGTTGCTTTTTAAGTCTCCATTTGTGGTCACCAATGGAAGAGCAGCACCTTGGGTGAGAGGTTAGATAGGAAAGAGGAACAGAAGAGAAGGGAAGGAAAGAGTTGTAGCCAAGGCTCAGCGGGAAGACACTGCTGGCCTGAGAGCAGAATCCTCATGGGGTGGATGTAGAAGATGCGGTCAGATAAAGAGAGCCAGTACGTGAGTAGGCAGTGACCATCATGGGCGAAGCATCAGATGAAGGGCAGTCTGGGCTGGCTGCGATTGGCAACGGGCTGCAAGGTGACTCGAGGGAGCACTGCTGCAGATGCAGCCAGGGAGGATGGGTCCCCATGTAAGAAACATCCCAACCATCCCTGGAGCAGTGGCTGGGACAGTGTGTGCTGTGGGGATGAGCACATTCGTGGCTCTTACCTGAAAGTCAAGCTTCATTAAACCCAAAACGAAGTGGCACATGCATTGGGATCTGCAGCGCATGCCCTTGGGAACAAACGGTGTTGCATGCAGCCTTGTTTGAAAGTCCTTAGCCATTGAAGTGCTGTGATTGCCTCTCAACTTCTCCTCATCAGTGTCCTCTCCAGGGTGATTTTTTGTGGGGTTTGTGCGGGTATCGCTGTTCACCCCTGCCTATTTTAGTTCCATTGGTTCTGGGTTCTCCAGTCTGCAGGAGCATCAGAACGAAGGGTCTGACTCTGAACTCAGCAGGAGCCCAGGAGATGTTCTCTCTGCTCGCATCAGAGACTTGAAACTCTAGTTAGAGTACCTAACGTGGGTTTGATTCTGTTTTGTTATTTTTTACCATGGACCTTCTACTTATTAGAATACCAGAGGTTATTTTAGGGGCCTAGGGAGATGGTTGAGCAGTTAAGAACAGTTGCTACTCTTGCAGAGGACCCAGGTTCAGGTTCCAGCATCCACATGGTGGCTCACAACTGCAGTCCTACGGTACCTGGTGCTCTCTTCTGGCCTCCACAGACAGCAGGAATACACATGGTGGATATACTAATACATAAAAATAATAAATTTTCCAATATAAAACAGTTATTTTAATAGAAATGTCATTCTAGAGAGCTCTCCCCATCTTGATCCCCCCTCCTCCCTCTCTGTCCCTCCTCCTCCCTCCCTCTTCGTTTGGTCTTCCCTTTTTATTTTTCATTTCTAGTTTCTCTTTAAGCATTTTTTTATTTTAAAACTTTGCTTTTAAGATTTATTTATTTAGCTGGGTAGTGGTGGCAGACACCTTTAATTAACCTCAGCACTCGGAAGGCAGAGGCAGGTGGATCTTGGTGAGTTCGAAGCCAGACTGGTCTACACAGGGCTACACAGAGAAACTCTGTTTCAAATAACTTTTTTAAATTTAGCATTTTCTTTTTTATTGAATCCTTGCATGCACTGAGCATTCTGCTAACTCAGCATTCTTGGCAATTTGAAAACTGTACAATGTAAAAGACACATGGAAGTCTTTTATTTTACACTCTACTATAACAAATCAATTTAAATATCAAAGGAATTTTTTGGATTTTTGAGACAGGGTTTCTCTGTAGCTTCGGACCCTGTCCTGGAACTCACTCTGTAGATCAGGCTGGTCTCGAACTCACAGAGATCCACCTGCCTCTGCCTCCATTAAAGGCATGTGCCACCAGTGCCTGACCAAAGGATAGTTCTTAAAGTTTGATGCTGAGATTGTATATACATTGGACTCCATGACAGACTAAGTGGGTTTCTTGAGTTAGTTGCGATTCTGGGCTGTACATTTTCTTCGGATGATAGAAACATATCTGTGCCAAGATGTCCCAAGAAATAATTGTGAGAATCTAGTTCATACCTATTATAAATCCTTATCAATGGTGTGAACTTGAACGAGAAGCTTAGAAATAACAATGACACAAACTTTTGTTTCAGGACACTTAATTTTGTGTTAGACCTTTAATTTAATTTTTATTTACATGTGTATGTGTCTCTGTGTTGGGGTATGTACACATGTATGCAAGTACCCAAGGAGGCCAGAAGAGGGCAGAAAATAGATCCTTCCGAGTGTTGTCAGTCATCCCATGAGGATACTGGGACCTAACGTGGGTCCTCTGGAAGAGTAGTAGGTGCTCTTAACCAGTGAGCCATTACTCCAGCCCCTGTGTGTTCACTTTTATGTCCTATGGACAGTAACTGAAAAGGACTTGGCATGGGGGGGGGTGCTGGGGGTGGTGGTGGATGGGGACTCTGGGACCAGTGAGAGGGCTCAGCACATAAAGCTGCTTACCACAGCCTGACCACCGGAGTTTGAGTCCCTGGGTCTTCTGCGATGGAAGGAGACAATGGAAGGAGAAAACAGACTTCCAGAGTTGTTCACATGTGCCATGTGACCCCACCCCACCCCCACCAACACGTTTAATAAGTAAATGCATTTTTTTTTAAAAAAAAAAAAACCTTTTAAGGTGCAAAAGGGAAATTGTCCCTTGTGCATTGACAGACTAGCCAGTGTGTGGCATTTGCTTTCAGGGGCCGAGATATGTCACTGACACTTCATTGTTTTTGTAGAAGAGGGATATGTAAAAATGTTTCTCCGAGGCCGCCCCGTCACCATGTACATGCCCAAAGACCAAGTGGATTCTTACAGTTTGGAAGCAAAAGCCGAGCTGCCAACGAAGCGGCTGAAGCTGGAATGGGTGTATCCTTTATTTGCTGACCAGATTGTCGTGGGTGACTTCTGGAAGTCTAGTGGTAGAAGATTCATAAAAGTTAAATATTTTACAGTTAACTTAAAAAAAATTAAGTTTTTAAATGTGGCCATGTAGGAGAAGCAATACCTGAGCAAGTTCTCACAATCGTGGTTCCTGTTCAAATGCTCACCCACTGTCTTCCTGAAAAGACAGTATGGAAATGATCATTGTATAGATGAATGGTTTGGGGGCCAGAGGATACCGCATGTTTATGGCCTGCCTGTCAGTCTAAAAGAACAGTTAGTTAGACAGACACAGAGAAACGAGCTTTGTGAAAATAATCAAAATTAGGTAAAATTTAGGACTCTAGTGATCATGATGAGACCATTTGTTGCTCTTGATTTTTGAGGCAGTGTCTTACTAAGGAGCCTAGCCTTTAACTCACAGCAATCCTTCTGCCTCACTCTCCTGAATGCTGGGGTTGTGGGCATGTGCTACCACCGCCCACAAGAGCTACTGATCTGTTTCTACCACTCAGTGTGGTCGACTCATTTTCATTGGGGGAAGGCTGCAGCAGCCGCTCGCCCCCTGCAAAGGCCTTACACTCAAACACATGGTTATTATCTGCTGACTGACTAATGTCACACTCTGAAGACAGATTCTTGATGTCAGTTGATGCTGTCCTGCCTTCATTGACAAGAACTTAGTAGTTGAGATTATGGAATCACATTCATGGAACTCAAAGGATTAGATGTTGCTTGGCAATCTGTTTTGGCGCATGTCATGTATGGGATCTACCTCTTCTTTAAGTAAATCAGTTTATTAAATTTAATCCAGAAAACGCTACTCAAAGAATGTTTCCTTGTTTGTTTGTTTGGGGTTTTTTTTGTTTTATTTGTTTTTTTGAGACAAGATTCCTCTGTAGCTTTTGGAGCCTGTCCCAGAACAAGCTCTTGTAGACCAGGTTGGCCTCCAACTCACAGAGATCCGCCTGCCTCTGCCTCCTGAGTGCTGGGATTAAAGACGTGTGCCACCACCGCCCAGCTTAAAGTCATTTTTAATGAAAAGATTTAGCTCCTAGATTACAGACAGTATAAGCAGACTCAGATTTATAGCTTCTAAATATCAAACAAACCTTCATGTTGTAAAAACTACGTGTTTTTACCAGGCGTGCCATGTAGCAAGACATATCAGTAATCCCAGAGCCAGGGAAGCGGAGGCAAGAAGATCAGAGTTGAAACCAGCCTGGGCTACACAATGGTCACATGTCTCAAGTGTATTAGTAGAGCATTTACCTAGCACAGGAAAGGGCCTGGGTTCAGTCCCCAGCACTGCAAGATGATGCATTCATGTTTTTACTGACCACTGTCAACTTAATTTCAGGCACGTAGGTATGAAGGTCTACTAGGTACAGAGTGTATTTCGTTTTGTTCTGTTTGAGACAGGGTCTCACTCTGCAGCCCCAGCTGGCCTGGAACTCACAGAGATCCAATTAGAATTGAAAGCGTGCACCCCCATGCTCTGCACATTTCCCGTCCGATCTTGTTTAAGTTGGCGAAACTGGCAGGAATCATTACGCAGCATTTATATGCCTGTGGGATAAAGCGGTGGCTTACCAGCTCTTAAAGGCAAGCTGCTTTCACCTTGACTTCCACTAAGCTATGGGTACCGGGGGCGAGACTGTCGCAATAACCTGTACTTGCTCCCGACGGGGGAGACAGTGTACTTCATCGCATCGGTGGTGGTGCTTTACAACGTGGAGGAGCAGCTGCAGAGGCACTACGCGGGCCACAACGACGACGTCAAGTGGTGAGTCCTCACAAACAGGGTGTCACAGCAGAGGTGAGCTAGCCTTAGCCGAAAGGGGGTGGGGGCTCTGAGACCAGACTGGGCAAAGCGTGTATAGCTATTCTTTCTGTTCTCCACGTTGGGCTCCCTGGCTCTGCTGCCAGACTCCTGCTGCTCTCTGTCCTCACTGCACTTCCGCCTGACCAGATATCAGAGGGGAAAAAATCTCCAGGAAGCTTTCCTAGCATATCAAATGTAAAGGGCTTCAAATTGGGTCTTTAGTTTTAGATAAAGGAAAGTGTACTTTGTTGTGTACATTAGGCTCAGTCTGATATGCCTATAGTTCATTTTATAGCTTAGGGAAGACTTTGGAGCAATTGGATGGGTAGATGGATCTGTGCTCATCCTGGATCCCTGGCTAGTGATCCTATTGATAGAAATGAACACACTCAGAAGTGCCTTGTAAGAAAGGGTGTGGCCTAAGGCAGTTGTTCTGAGACTGAAGTGGTATTTTCCCTACAAAGGATGCCTTTCCTTAAGTTTGGAAGTTCCCAAGAGGAAATAAGAGGACTCTGATAAATAATAAAACAAACCCTCCTGTCTAAGGTTGTTGGACTGTTTGGGGAATTCTGGTAAGTCTGTAGGAAGGGGGGGCAGTATGGGTTCTTGTGTTTAAACTTTTGGAAGATTGTAGTTAATGAAAGAGAAATAACACTCAACTTTGTGGTGGAGGTGTCTGATAAATATCTTTGTTTTAGCCTAGCAGTCCATCCCGACAGGGTCACCATAGCAACAGGACAAGTTGCGGGCACGTCTAAGGATGGAAAGGTGAGGTTTTTTCATTGTCTTCCTGGTTTGTGTGAGGACCCAGCAACAACCTCCCAGAAACATTTTTGCTGATAAATCTATCTGGTTACATGTAGTTACAGTATCTGGGAACTTCTGGGTCCTTCTTATGCAAATTGAATGTGTCATCGTGACCTTAAGTCCCTTATCCCTTACCCCTGAGCTCACCTTAATTTCAACAGATTTTTAAATAGCATTATCACTGGTTATGG
The DNA here is from genome assembly GCF_000317375.1 of Microtus ochrogaster. Classification (NCBI taxonomy): domain Eukaryota; kingdom Metazoa; phylum Chordata; class Mammalia; order Rodentia; family Cricetidae; genus Microtus; species Microtus ochrogaster. Next base: position 43,875,380 of record NC_022009.1, read on the forward strand.
TGGCATATACCTTTAATCCCAGCACTTGGGAGGCAGAGGCAGGCAGATCTTTGTGAGTTTGAGGCCCGCCTGGTCTACAGAGCGAGTTCCAGGACAGCCAGGGCAGGTAACCCAAAGAAACCCTGTCTCAAAAAAATCAAACAGAGAGAGAGAAAAAAAGAGAAAGAGAGAGAGAGAGAAAACAAACAATACCAACAACATGTTAAAAAACAGCATTGTCTTGCCAAAGAATCAGTTCTTGAAATTCTTATCTGCATACGTGATAAGCATGAAAAGAATTAATCCAATAAGCAGAGTTAAAATCTCATATGTAAGTAACCATGTGTTATGGGAAACTCTTGGCTGTGAGCGGCGCCCACCAATCATTTCCTCCGCTGGCGGAGTTGGTGCCTTGTGCTCATTATAGAAGCTGCTAGAAGGAGGTGAGGGAGTGAGTGGGGCCAGGCAGCTCAGACACTTCCAAGCTGGCTTCCATGTTGGTTTGTCATGTTTTATTCAAAACTCTTGCAGCTTCTTCAGCCCCTGTTTGTACACCTTGTCCTGGTGTGACATATTGCCTAAAATCAATCACAATGGGAAGCTTCAGCTTTATACATTCGACCAGAAACCATGAACGTGACCTCATCTGAGATGTTTTCATAATAGCGAGTTTTAGCCATCTATTTCATGCTGGTTTTCATCAGCATCCTACACTCGTGAAGAGTGAAGTAACAGAAGCCAGACTTTTATGTGAACTCACAAAAATGGAGCAGTCCTTCATGTTATAAAAAAGAAAAAGAAACAAGCTCTTTATTCTGCCCTCTAGTGGCAGGGAAGTGTATTTCCATTTCTGTCATCGGAGTTGAATCTGGACTGTAGAATCAGAGAGAAAGTTACAGTTATCTGAGCTGATTTTTGACCTGCAGGGAAATCCAGATAAACCACATAATGGTACATGGTGCCCAACTACCTGGAGACAAGGCTGAACTAGCACAGGGCTCACCTAAAACCTGCCTAGGTGTTAAGCACAATTCCCGTACCCTTTCATGATGACGAATCTGCTGGTTGCATTATGATGCTATCTTTGGTGAAATGTCATTTCTAAAATTTAGAGAAATGCAAATATACAAAGGGGGCGTCAGAGCCGGGCGGTGGTGGCGCACGCCTTTAATCCCAGCACTCGGGAGGCAGAGGCAGGTGGATCTCTGTGAGTTCGAGACCAGCCTGGTCTACA
>NC_022009.1:43876712-43886704 GCF_000317375.1 Microtus ochrogaster
GGGGGCGTCAGTTACTCTGGTACGGTTGCCAGAGGCTGGCTTAGTCAAATTTAAAGCTTGGTAGCCTTCTCCTGACGCCTCAGCTGCGCACACAACCCAGCGCCTCCTTCAGCCAGGGGGAATACTTCAGTTCCCAGGTGCACTCCTCAAACGTAGAAAAAGACTTTTTGTTTGACAAAGTTGAAGTCACTGCCAAAATAATTTTAGGGTTCCAAGATAAAGAAATTAACTGATAATCACAAACGATGACTGTATCATTTCCAACAGCAACTGCCACCACACGTGCGCATCTGGGATTCTGTGACACTGAACACTCTGCATGTCATTGGCATAGGCTTCTTTGACCGGGCTGTCACCTGCATTGCGTTCTCAAAATCTGTAAGTATGAAAGTATACAGGGCGTGTTTCTAAGCAAGCATCTTTATCCGCATGGCTTCTAGCCTTTCTCGAGGCATGCTGGTCCAGCAGACCCGTACTTGATGTACTTCAGTTTGGAGGCTTGTATTCACATCCATCGTCCACACACATCAAACACTCCTGTTTGTTTAGCCCCCTCGTGCTTTGCCCTGCATTTAATCCTACAGCAGCCATGTGTCTAGCCAGGAAAGCAGGCCTCAGAGACAGTGAGTGTGCCGTCTTCATCGAGGATATAATGGACCCTTTCTGTGTGTTGGGGGTGGTGTGTGTGCAGCTGTACATGGTGGGGGCAAGCGTGCAGACGTGTGCATGCAGGGGTCAGAAGTCAGCCTCACCTGGTGTTCCTCACTTGCTGCCCACCTTGTTTTTGAGGCAGCGTCTCTCACGGAGACCGGGGGCTCTCTGGTTCAGCCAGGGTGGCTAGCAGCAAGCTCTAAGGATCCACCTGCCTCTGCCTCCCCCAATGTTGCCATTACAAGTGCACATGCCATCACAACCCAGCTTTGGGTACTGGGGATCAAACTTGGCTCCTCGTGTTTGTGCAGTTAGCTTTTACCTTCCGATCCCATTACCCATCTCAGCAACGAACTCTATTAAAAGTAAAATTAATAGCTGGGTTGTGGTGGCACACGCCTTTAATCCCAGCACTGGGGAGGCAGAGATAGGCAGATCTCTGTTGAATTTGAAGTCTACAGAGTGAGTTCCAGAACAGGCTCCAAAGCTACACAGAGAAACCCTGTCTTGAAAAAAAAAAGCAAAAAACAAAATAAGTTGATTTTTAAAAATCATGTTTGTCCCACTTAATTCTCACATGCCGTCTCCCTGTGTATACTGTTTCTTGGCAGAATGGAGGAAGTCATCTCTGTGCTGTGGACGACTCCAACGACCACGTGCTATCGGTGTGGGATTGGCAGAAAGAAGAGAGACTGGCGGATGTAAAGGTCTCGCTCAAGCCATTCATTGCAGCTAAGCCATGTCCCGCAGGGCACTGCCTGCACAGCCAGCAGGCTCCATGACCGCCCCGCCCACCCTCGGGGACAGTCCTTTCCTTCAGCTCTCTTTGCTTCTGTCTCTCTTCTCTCATGAGGCCCCGCTGCAGATCCACCAGGGCATGTCCTGTCTTCCAGGGTCTATAGATTTTTTTTCATACTTATTTCCTAGTGAGAACCCTAATTTCAATTCATTCAGCCACTGTTTGCTCACTTTCATTCATTCAACAAGCCTGGGTGCCCAGTGTGTGCCGGGCTGCCCCTGTGAGGTGGATGAGGACTGGGGTTTGCTCAGTCCCTGCCAGGCTCTAGGGCTACAGGAGAGAAGGGTGCCAGCACCCCGGAAGTCAGGACTCTAATCAACTGCCCAGAATGTTGAGTTGACCTTTCTGTAGCTCTCAAGTTTTTCTTTTGTCAAGAGCACCCCTCGACTCCTATTTTTACAGAACAGACTTCTCATTTCTCCTCTTGGCATCTGTGCCTCAGCTAACCTAACCCTAGAGAAAACATCATTCAGCCCTCCTTGGACAGCGGTAGGCTTGCTCAGGCTGCCTCAGTACCTTATGGGAAGTTGCTCTCAGACACCGTTAGCTACCGAGCTCCCTGCCTTGTGTCTGGGGTGCAGACCTGTATTCTAACCAGATGTGTGTCCAGACCTGACCTTCCCTGTCGTCCACTGTTGCAGCAGGGATGTGTGGTGTTTGTCCTGTGTGCCAGGTTAGGAGCAGCCAGGGGCACTGGATCATGCCCATAGAACTGAACAATTACATAGAAGCAACAGTCAGGGCCAGACACCGTGGACCGGGACGCCTGTCCTGGAAGTTTGAGTAGGGTTGAGAGGGGCTGATGTGGCTGTCGGAGAGCCACCTTAGGAGACCCCAAACTGAGGAACTCCTGGGGAATCATGGCAGCCATAGTGAGCCAGGATAAGGCAGCCATAGGCTGTGTGGAGTCCTGGGTCCTCCCTAGAGATCCCAATCACTGAGTAGAGGGAAGGGGTGGTACATCTGTATGTCACCACCCAAGGGGACATACCCCTGCTCAGCCTTCCCAGCACTCCCTGGGGCTCCCAGCCATAGGGCAGAAGACAAAGGGGGAAAGAGGCACCAGCCAGAATAGCCATGCGAAGTGAAGTCAGTGGGGCTTGAGAGGCCCAGTACCCTGCTCGAGGCTGGTGGTGTTTGATTCTCTGTGTTCTTTTTTCTTAAAGTGTTCGAATGAAGCGGTCTTTGCTGCGGATTTCCACCCCACAGACACCAACATCATAGTCACCTGTGGGAAGTCACATCTGTACTTTTGGACCCTAGAAGGAAACTCCCTTAACAAGAAGCAAGGGTTGTTTGAGGTAAACTGTACTTTTTCTCTCAGTTTTCCTGCGTGACACGTGAGAAGGACTGGGTGGGTGTTAAGGGAGCATCGAGAAAGTTCCTTAGTGTTTGTTTTAGTGACAGATATGAATGTAGAGAAAGCTATGCTCCCTTGGTGTTCCCCAGTCTGCTGAGAAATCTTCCGTGGCTTGAGAAGCTCCCTGGTTATAAAATGGGAAGAGAAGTCAGGACCTCCAGATGGGGCAGCTAGCTCCAGTGAGCCTGAGACAAACACCTGTTCCCAGGGACCAGCACCCTGGCTTTGCTAATGGTGTTGGGGACTGTCTGTGCTCTGTCCCCCATCCCTCATGCCCCCCTTACTGCCACCGTGCTTGAACTGTCTGCAGCTTTAGGATTCCACAGACATTTAGGGTTGCCAGAAACTCCTTTCTCTTAGAGCAATAATCTGGCTGGCACCATCCAGCTGGGCTTGATGGGGTCCTAGCTTTATTAGCACAAATAAAAGGATGTCTTCAGTAAATGATATGTCTGTGCATGCTTGCTATATTCCACAGAAACAAGAGAAGCCAAAGTTTGTCCTTTGCGTGACATTTTCCGAAAATGGGGACACCATTACTGGAGATTCAAGTGGCAACATCTTGGTGTGGGGAAAAGGTAACAAGCAGTTCTCCTAAAGCCATTGGATGGTTCAGTGATGCTGTAACTAAGGCATTGGAGTTGATGTTCATAGAAAGGAGCTGTTGTTGTGACATACAGGATGACCACTAAGTTCCAAGTTATATAGGTGTGTTTGTGTGTGTGGTTTTAGTGAAACTATAAAGTTAGGATGGAAGAAAACTGGGGAACACTAAGAGTTGTTGGCTTTGCATATACTGTTGTAAAAGACTTTTTAAGGTCAGGATACTGTGTGGAGTTAATCACGTTGCTGAGAGAGCTAACAGCAAATATAACCCAGACGTTATTAACAGCTACAGAGCTGTGACCTATGTGGGTAACTTTTCTGATCCACAGAGCACCTGACAGACATTGCTGGAGTGCTGTAGACAGCAATATAAGCGAGACACTTGTGCACAGGTCAGATCTGAATCCCTGCAGTTAGAGAAAGGAGAGCATCACTTACAGTTAGAGAAGGGAGAAGAGGTGCCAGCTAAGGCCAATGAGAATTCACAAGCGTTTTCTAGATTCAGGAAGACACCCCCCACTTCTTCCAGGGTCTCAGAGTTGGGCCTGGAAATGAAGGGGAAGATATGCCTCTCAATATAATTTCAAAATGGCAAGGTGATTTTTTTTTTTTTTTTTTGGTTTTTTGAGACAGGGTTTCTCTGTGGTTTTGGAGCCTATCCTGGAACTAGCTCTTGTAGACCAGGCTGGTCTCGAACTCACAGAGATCTGCCTGCCTCTGCCTCCCGAGTGCTGGGATTAAAGACGTGTGCCACCACCGCCCGGCGAAGGTGATTTTTTTTTTTTGGTATCTACTGTAGACAGTGCTCTTTTGACCCTTAGAACAGCCCTGCAGGGTAAGCCGTAACCCCATTCTACAAGTGCGCTTGAAGGAAACAGCCCACTAGGGAGAAACGAGAGAACACATGCAGAGGCCATGTTCCTGGCCACACAGCTCCCACTGCACTTGTGCTTTCCTCAGTTACAGGCTATCCGGTTCACGCATGCTGGACTCCGAGAAGGTCAAAACTCTGAGTCGTTGCTAGGAATGTATTAACATAACGCCATAACCTATCATAAGACCTTTAAAACAAACTGAAATGGACTAGCAATGGCCAGAGGCTAGCCTTTTGATACGCTCTTCATTAACGGTGCTTTTCCTGGTGTGTTTAGGTACAAATCGGATAAGCTATGCAGTTCAAGGGGCCCACGAGGGTGGCATTTTTGCACTTTGTATGTTGAGAGACGGCACGCTGGTGTCAGGAGGAGGGAAAGACCGGAAGCTCATTTCCTGGAACGGAAACTATCAAAAACTTCACAAGACGGAGGTAAACCCCAGTGTGGACCCTGGACCTGTTCACCTAATGCATCTGCTTATGGTTTGGAATCTTCAACTCAGTGCTTTGAAAAAATAAATTAGATGAATTTTATGGGGGGGACAATCTTAGGAAAATTATAGAGGCAGTTTATGTACACATAAAACTTCTGGCTACTCAATGCTTCCTGTTTTGAACATTGTTTTAATAGAAACAATCTTCATTTTCCAAGGGACCCTTTCTCTTTTTTCCAGTCCCCATATGCTGCTTGCATCTAGCATCACTGTGAACCAGGTACATTGGCGCCTGATTTGTCCACGGCTCTCAGCTGAGGGCCCGCACACTTTCCCACATTTCCGGTCCTTTGCAGTTCATTTCACCACCTAAGAACCAGAAAGCAGACTGTCTTCCCATGGGAGCCAAAGCAAGACCCCTGGCATCCTCAGCCCTGCTGAGGTTTCTCCCTCTAGTTCAGGTTAGGAGCAGGCAGGCTGCAAAATTGGTATCAGTGTGAAGGGCAGCACTCCATCCCTAGCATGCGAAGGCTTGTCGATTTCTCCAGCTTCTGAGTCACACTCGCCATGTCTGTGGCACTGTTTGGGGTAGTCTGAAGTTGTGGTTCATGGTTACTTGGTAGAGAAAGGCTTTCATTAACAGTCCCTTCCCTTGTAGCGCGAATTCTAATTGGTCTTAATAATAAAAACCTGGAGTCAGATATTAGGGGGTGAAAGCTGAAAGGTCAGAGAAACAGAACAGCCACCACTAGTTCTTACTGCTACAAACTCCTCAGACGGAATAGGGTATTCTGTCTCTACAAAACCTCAGACTGAATCCTGAGCTCCTGTTTCCTTCTGCCTTATATTCCTTTCTCCATCCAACCATATCACTTCTCATCTCCACCTGCCTAGTGCTGGGATTAAATGTGTGATCCACCGCTTGGCTCCATTTCTCTTTTATACTGATTCAATCTTGTGTAGCCCAGGGTGGCCTTGAACTTGTCCATCTGCCTCTGTCTCCCTGAGTGCTGAGATTAGAGGTGTGTGCCACCACCGCCTGGCCCTGGCCTTTATGACTAAGTAGCGTGGCTAGCTCAACACTCTTATCTTCAGGCAGGCTTCATTTGCTACAGCACAAACAAAATATCACCACATTCCCTTTCTGTGATTATTTGATAGTATACCTTTATTTATATATTTTTATCTGAAAGAGTGTGTGTGATGTGTGTGTGTGTGTGTATATATGTGTGTGTGTGTGTGTGTGTGTGTGCATATGTGAATGCACGCCCATGCACATAATTGTTGAAGCCAAACGATGTCAGGTGTGTGCTCTATAACTCTCCGCCTTAAGTCCTTGAGACAGGGTCTCTCAGTGGAGCCAGGTTGGCAGCCAGCAAGCCCCAGCCATCCTCCTGCCTCCACCTGTACCCAGTGCTGGAGCCATAGGTGTGCACAGCTGTGCCTGACTTTTTATACATAGGTGCTGGAGATCTGCATTCAGGGTTCTAGCTTGTGTCTTTTTCCCAGCTGGTATCTCCAGATGCTCATGAAGGACTTGACCTTGGTGGGTTTTTTTTTTATATATATATATACAGAGTCTTGCTACATAGTCTAGGATAGGATAACCTTAAGCTCATGTGTAGCATAGGCTAGCCTCAAACTCAGGGATATTCTTGTTTCAGCCTTCTGAGTTTGGATATATATGTCAAAACATCATGGAATACTTTAAAGATGTATAGTTTTTATTTGCCATGTATATTGTCAGGGCTGTCCGACCTGTTCACACGTACCTGAAAAGGGGAGTGAGGATGGAGGAAAGAAATAGACAAGAGACAGAAGATAGAGTCGGGAGGGCTTCCAGTGAACACTGTAACAGCCATATTTATTTCTCATAGCCCCTATATACCCCTAGCAAAAGGGGGGAGCAAAAGACTTCCTTGCTGTTTGCATCCGCACAAATGGTCTCGCTGTTCCTTGGGAAGGGTCTCCCCAGACTGAAAGACACTCGCAGAGGGTCTTTCACTTACCCTGATACAAGGAACAAGCAAGCTTAATTACTTCCTTACACTCAAAAATAACCTCGTAACCACACCCTAAGTCAAACATCACATCTGGCCTTTGAGGAGCAAAGCGCCCAGTGGCCACACCTTTGTCCAAACATCCTGTTATTTGTTCTTGTGAAACAAGAAAGGGTTTGAACTCTCTGACCTTTTGTCAAGATGGAACAAAGTCAAAACTGTGGTCTCTCACAGTACATCTCAGTAAGACTCAACACTCCAAATGCAGAGGCAAACTTCTGTGAGTTTGAGGCCAACCTGATGATCTTCATAGAGAGTTCCAGGACAGCCAGGACTATGTAGAAAGACCCTGCCTCAAAACATACAACAACAAAACAAAACAAAAAGGAGGTGGAGAAATGAAGAGGACTGGACAGATGGCTCAGAGGTTAAGAGCACTTACTACTCTTGCAGAGGACCCAGGTTAAATTCTCGATACCTGCGTGGCCACTCACAACCATCGGTAGCTCTAGTCTGAGAGAATCGAGAGAATCTGGCATCCTCTTTTGGCTTCCGTGGGCACTACACACATGTGGTACACATGCATACAGGCAGACAAACATTCATATATATAATAAACTAAGTAAATCTTTGAATGAAAGGAAAGAAAGAATATGTGAATAGGTATATTATTATGTGAGAAAGCATTTTGTAAATAACAAATGAGGTGAGACTGTGTGTTGTCAACTGGCAAGTTACTCATTATGTTATAATGCCTTTGCCTCCCATGCTGGGATTAAAGGTATGCACCACCACACCCAACTACTCTATTTTTTTTTAAAAGGACTGTATCCTTTTTCTTTTCTCTTCCAAGCCTACATATATTTTTAAAAACATTAAACTATTTAGAGGTTGTTTTTTTTTTTAAATCTGAATCTGTCTTTACTATATCTCTTTCTTTTTCTGAGCACATGAGTCTTTAATCTGCTAAGCAATATGGCTAGGGTTAAAGCTGTGGCTTTGGTGGCTGGCTCTACTTTATTCCTTAGCTTTTCGAGAATCTAGCTTCATGGCAGGGGTACTGGCAGTAGCCATATTTTTTGCCACAACTCTGTAGAGTTTCTAGGTTCATGCTATTATTACTAAGAAGCCTGATGCTGGCTGCACAGAAACAGCATTTAAGTGTTTGGTGGCAGAGGCTGTTAAAGGAGCTGCAAGGTTTTTGCTGCTATTGCTGAGTCAGGAGGTCCTTCTTAAAGGAGCCATACCTCTGCTTGCTGCCAGCAAACAGAGCCTACCAGAGAAAAGATGGTTAGAGCTTAACTCTGTTCTTGTCTGTCTAGAATCCTTTTTTCTTAAAGCTTTCTCAGGCTTTATGTGGAAATTCTTGCCAAATGTTTGGTTGCTGTTTGTAGAAGTTTCTGTCCTGCCTGGTCCTACAGCTATTTAGTCCCATTGAAACACACAGAGGCTTATTTTAATTATAAACTGTTTGGTCTATTAGCTCAGGCTTATTATTAACTAGCTCTTACAACTTAAAATAACATATAATTCTTGTCTGTGTTTAGCCATGTGGCTTGGTACCTTTCCTCAGTACAGCATTCTTATCTTGCTTCCTCTGCATCTGGCTGATGACTGCATCTGTATCTATTCTCTTCCCAAAATTCTCTTAGTCTGATTGCCCTGCCTAAACTTCCTGCCTGACTATTGGCAAATCAGCATTTCATCAAACCAATACAAGTGACAAATCTTTACAGTGTACAAGAGCATTTCCCACAACAACTAATTCATTTGGAGATTTGCTAAGATCTAAGAACACATCTTTGGACAGGCTTGCTCAACTTATCACTGCAAGGAAATTTAGAAGTGTAATGGTTTAAGTAAAATGCTGCAGGTCCCCAAGTGGAGGCAGTGGGCAGCGGGCCATGAGACCACAGGGCGGGTCCCCGAGCTGCAGCAGGCAGTGGGCAACGGGTCCCAAGATCAAGGCAGGCCACGAAGACAGCCAGGTCCCAGGCAGGAAGTTGTATAGATGATGAGAGACAGAGACAGATAGGCACACCATGCAGAGTGAGGTTGGTTATTTATTTAGTGGGTTATGGAAGGGAAGGAGAGAAGAGCAGAGAGAAAGGCAGAGAGAGAGACAGAGTCAGAGACAGAGGGGGAAGGGGAGAAGTGGGGAGAAGGGAGAGACAGAAGCTGAGAGAGAGAAAGAGAGGGGGGGAAGGGACTCAGGCTGGATGCTGAAGATCAGGGGGAGGGACAAGACAGACCATTACAAGAAGACCTGGGTAAGTCATCTAGTTTAATTCCTGTTCCTTAGTTGAGCAGTGCCCTAAAGTTTTACAGAACTCTGAGTCCTGGGATCAGACTGAGACCTGTGGGAACAGGGTCACCACATTATTCTGAGAAGCTCTGTGCTTGTCTGTCTTACTGAACGGTTGGGTGTGGTTCCATCTTCAATGTTACTCTGTCAGTGTTCACCATTAAAGAACCATGCTTGACAGTCACCAGCATGTTCTAGACTCCAAGTCTTCTGGACAAAGGAGTTTAGATATGCCTAAATAATCTTGAGCAACCCAGTTTGTGAAGACCAGTTCTGCACAGACGTCACTATGTGTCTGAGTTAGACACTGCCTTTCTAGGTCTTTCCTTCAAATTCTTTGTTTCAGGTTCTTCATTGGGGGTTGCTTTCCTTGACATTGGTTTTTCTGTTCCTGCTTTCTTTCCCTTCGATCGTCACTGTGCCTCAGTGTAGATAAGTTACCACCATCTTCTGGCATTTGAAGTTCTTGCTCACACTCATGCTGTCCCATCTCAGAGGACAGTAAAGCTGAGGCACCAGGACAAGACATCACACATGCTGAGTTTAATTCGATAGCACCAGCACCAAAAATAAAAGCATGAGTTGTTTGTAGTAAGATTCAATCAGCATTTGAGGGGATGTGCCGTGCATTGCTAGTCATGGACATTCTGGGCATTCTTATTTTAAACTGTAAAGAAGGTACCGGAACCAATTCTGGCATCTCAGAAGACATCTCTCACCACACAGCTCTTCCACTTCACAGAATGTCATCCCTTCCCTTCTTTATAACTTTTCTTTAAAAAAAAAAAAGCTTTAGATTTGAATTGTGTGTGTGTGTGTGTGTGTGTGTGTGTGTGTGTGTGAATGGGGAGGCTAGGTGTCAACTTTTGGTGCCATTCCTCAAGAGCCATCCACTTTATTCTTTGAGACAGCATCTCACCGAGCTGTGGCGCTTGCCCACTCATCTGGGATTTATCCACTTCT
>NC_022009.1:43887954-43896574 GCF_000317375.1 Microtus ochrogaster
TTTTTGTTTGTTTTTGAGACAGACTTTCTCTATGGAGTTTTGGCTGTCCTGGAACTCACTCTGTAGACTAGGCTGGATTCGAACTCAGAGATCCTCTTGCCTCTGCTTCCCTGAGTGTTGGGATTAAAGGCATGTGTCGCCACTACTACCGGGCATCACAAATTTTTGTTTGTTTGTTTGTCTTTTTGCTTTTAGAGACAGGGTTTCTCTGTAGCTTTTTGGAGCCTGTCCTGGAACTCTACAGAGACCAGGCTGACCTCAAACTCACAGAGATCTGCCTGCCTCTGCCTTCTGAGTGCTGGGATTAAAGGTGTGCGCTACAACTGCCTGGCATTACAAATATTTTTAATGCCTGAGATAAATGCTGGTGCACGTGTATAATCGTGGTTCTTGGGAGAGACTGAATCAGGAAGATTACCTTGAGTTTGAGGCCAGTTGCATAATAAATTCAAGGCCAGCCTGAACTACACAGTGAAACCTCTCAAGGGAAAAAAAAAGTCAATTGTATGAAATCTTAAATCTTTGTTTCCATGTTACTCTTTACCATACAGATTCCTGAGCAGTTTGGCCCGATACGGACAGTGGCTGAGGGCAAGGGCAATGTCATCTTGATAGGCACAACTAGAAACTTTGTCCTGCAAGGCACTTTGTCAGGGGACTTCACACCCATCACTCAGGTATTGTCAGCTTGGCAAACGCCAAACTCTTACACCCTGCCATTAATGAATGCAGATGTCTGTGAGCATGGGAAGGGCGGCTGGCCCCGGCGTTTCCCAGTGGGATGACCTACTTCAGAGCTGCGTTTTGTGTCATGGTTAAGCTGGGGAGGAAGAAGCTGATGAGACAATCTTTCAGACCTGATGTTGGCTCCTCTGTGTCCGTGGGATCTCAGAGTCCCTGTGTCTTGGCTCTTTTGTAGGGTCACACTGATGAACTCTGGGGGCTGGCCATCCATGCCTCCAAACCTCAGTTCTTGACCTGTGGACATGACAAGCATGCCACTCTCTGGGATGCTGTTGGTCACCGGCCTGTCTGGGACAAAATCATAGAGGTAAACGTGCACGCTCCCTTTCTGGTTTCCTTTTAAAAACTCACCTGGGATGGATTTGTGCATGAAATTAACAGTGATAAGGAGTTGTTTAAGAGCAATGTTTTACCTTTTAATAATCACCTTCTTTTTAAGGATCCTCCAGTGTTCTCACCCATATCGTTCTGCTTCACCATTGAGCTTCCTCAACAGAAGTTAGCGTTTCCAAGCAGGTGATCAGAATTCCTGAGAGGGGCTTTAGCTGACCCAGGTCCTGAGGAAGCCTGGTGAAGAGCCCGTGTTCTGTGATGACATATCTAACAGAGCTGTGAGCTACACTGAGGACACGGTGTCACTTACCCCTCTGTGGAGTTTGGTGGCCGAGATAAAGCACTTGTATTGAACTTTGCAGGGGAAACACAGATTTCTTATCAGAGTCTCCCGTCCCTTCCCCAGCGGAGACCAGACTGGCATGCCTGTGCTGCTGGCTCGTATGTGTCGCGTCATCCTTCGTTCTTACAGCTCTTCTGCGGGTTGAAGAATTTTAGTTTTGCTCTCTGACTGTTCACCAGGAAAGTGGGGAACAGAGAGGCTGAGTTGCTTGTCAAGGTCACTAAGTTAGTAAGTGGGGATGGCTCTGTGTTTAAGTGTACATCCTGCTCTGCAGAGGACTGTGTTCAGTTCCCAGCCCCCACAGGCCCACTCACAACCATATGGAACTCCAGTGCCAGGGGATTTTAACGCCTTGATCTGGCCTCTGGGGGCATCAGGGTGCACTTATATACATACAGACAAAACACTTATAACAACAACAACAACAATAATAATAATAATAAGTGGCAAGTTGCCCAGCTCTGACTGACTCCTAAACCCAGGCTGTGTTCTATCACGCTGTAGTGAAACACGGGCAGCCTCCATTGGTTACTTGTCTCCTGGTAACTCACACACCCATATAAGGAAACAGCCTTCTTGCAGTGCCCGGGATTGTGCATTTATTCTTGCAAAGCTGCTGGTATTTGCAAGGGCCTGGGCCTGGGTCTGGACTGTCACAGGGTGCTGCTCACTGCCCCAGCTGAGCCCCAGGGTTGAGGGTCTCAAGGGTAGGCATTCCCACTGCATCGAGGGAGGGCAGCCCTCCTGCAGTCCCGTGAGCATGGCCACCAACTGATATCCCTGACACCCCACCACTCTGCCCTCATGAGGTAGTTAACTAATTGCTCTGGCCTAACATAACTTTTGGACCAGGGCTGGAACCCACAGCCCTGCAGTGTCCTCGACCCTCTGCCCACCATCCCCGATGGATAAAGAACCTTAGCCTCTCCACCTCCTTATGAAAAGAGTTGTGTGGTTCAGGAGGGCTGTTTTATAGAAACAGCTTGTCGGGGAGCAGGTCAAGGGACCCGAGTTCTGTTTGCAGTGTCAGCAGCTCCAGTTTAGTGAGGACGGCCGCTTTTGGGATCAGCTGAAGATGGTGTGACTGGTATCGAGTCTGTCTGCTCTGTGGTTTCAGTTGATCTGGCAGCACCTCTGTGCCTCCGATGTCCACTCCTGCCCTGGTGGTGGTGGTGGTGGTGTTCCCAGACAGATGGCACCCACTATTTGACCAACTTTCCACTGAGCCCGGGGGGTCAGTGAGAGGTCTAGACACACCAGCTATGGCCCAGAAGAAGAGCATTTATCTGTCTGCCTTTTGTGACTCCTGTGGATAGGACAGACTATAAGACCACAGAGAGATTCGGCCAGGACAGGCCTGCACTGCGGTTGCAGTCTGACCTGAATCCCAGGGCATTTCCTCTGGGGAGCAAGGAGGCTTTACAGAGCAGGGTAGCCCGGGAAGCAAACTGCACGGGTGGGTTTTGTGCTGACCTGCTGTGTCTGGCTGTCTATTTACACTTCCTTTAAAATATTTTAGGATCCAGCTCAGTCTTCTGGTTTTCATCCTTCAGGGTCTGTGGTTGCCGTCGGGACACTGACTGGGAGGTAAGCCCCGCCCCCACCCCACCCGTCGCACAGCCTGTGCTGTCAGAGTCCGGGAGAGCAGCTAGAAGTTGCAGCCTCCCCAGAGGCCTGGCAGGTGCAGGCCAGCTTTGGCGGCATCTTTTCTGTTCCGGTCATTTACTGAGAATTAAGTCAAAACTCAAAAAGTGAAACTGAGCCCTTCCCATTTGAAACCTTGAGGAAAGCCCTGGGTCTGTTTACGTGTTTCTTCCCCGCTCCACCCCCCACCCTACTCCATCTGCCTCTAACTCCAGAGAGCTCCTGGGAGCCTGCCCGAGAGTAGTGGTTCTCAACCTGGGGGCCGCGACCCCTGAACTCTTTGGAAGATACAGATATTTACATTATTACTCATAACAGCAGCAATATTGCACTTATAAAGTAGCAACAGAATAATTTTATGGTTGGGGTCGCCACAACTAAAGGGTCACAGCATTAGGAAGCTTGAGAACCACTGATCCAGAGCCTGTGGTAGAAATGGGCAAGAAAACTGAGGAGCGAAGCCTGCTTCCCCAGCTAGAGAAGCTTTCAACGCTGTAGAAAGTGCCCAGATCCTGGGCCTTGCGTCCAACTCAGCTTCCTCTCCCAGCTCCTCTGACACTCTAGGCAGTAGATCTGTGCTCACTCCCCGGCTTCCCCATGAGCAGCAGTGCATCTATGGGCCACTTGTATAAACTCTCTGACTGTCTTTCTGATCTGTACATTATGGTAAAGCCACCAACACCGGTGACTGAAAGAACCGTGTACACAGGGACATCTGCTGAGCTGGCTAGCCGGTGACGGCTGTGGCTGGTATTATTGTTTGGCAGGGTTTGGCTGTGTTTCCATTTTGTTTGACTCAGTAGAGCAGGCTGCCCTTAGGGATGTGGTCCAAGACCCCTGCTGGATGTCTAAAGATGTTGTTACAGAACCTCGTATAACCTAGCTCTTTCCTCTCATCCACGCCCGTGATAAAACTTCACGGCGTAATGTGGCTCACGTGAGCGGTGAACGACAATGACCAATAATCAGATGGGTCTGTTGAAACTGTAGAGGTTCTGTGCACATGGTTTTGTCTCAAAGGGTCTAGTTGTGATGAACTCACCCTCCCCCAATGATGGAATAAAATTATTCGGTTCCTCACAGAGAAGAAATGAAGCATTAGTGTCCTCAGAACAGATACAATATAAAACTTAAGATTCTTTTTCCGAAATTTTCCATTCAATGTTTTCAAGCCTGGGGTTGAAAAGGACAATAAAATCATTAAGAGCAAAACCCTGCATGAGGAAGACTGAGTCTGTTATAGCCCCAGCTGTATAGTCTTAGATGTTCCCGCCCATCGTCCTTTCCTAAAAGCATACTACTCTGATTTTGTTTTTATACCTGTGGGTTTATAAAGAAAACTACTCACACGTCATAGCAAAGGTGTCTTAAGAGTCCTTCTGCAGAATGCTTGCAGGGAAGGGACTGGAGAGATGGTTCAACAGTTAAAACCCACATCAGGCAGCTCACGGCCATCTGTAACTCCATCTCCAGGGGGAGTCTGGCACCCTCTGCTGGCCATTCCTGGTACTACATGCGTGTATAAAAACCCCCACACAGGGACCCTCTTTGAGACGTCAGAGTTTTAATTCAGTAGACCCTTCCCTCTGACTGGCTGGCCACCCAGCAGACATCGCCATCACTTACCTACTGACAGGGAGGTGACAACGTTCAGAATTGAAGTATCCTAGGATGGAATAGATGACACCTGCGACCTAATCCTACACTCTGTCTCCTCCTCCCACATCTTTGGTCCCAGGACCAAATACTCAGCTAAAAGCAATGTACAGGTTTCCTGAAGGCCCCCTGGGTACCCAGATAGTTAGATCCCAAACACAGACAGGATGGCAGGATCTCTGCATCTGTCATCCAGGTCTGAAACCACAGCAGCCAGACCACAGCCAAGGGCCTGGGAGCTCCATCACTCTGATGCTTAACGCACCTTGTTTCCTGCTCCCTGGCCTTAGGAGAAGCACTGATTAATTCTGGTATAGTGGGGAGCATCGGGGGTCGAACTGTTGTACCCCTCAACTCTCTACCCACACTCTGGGGTCCCCCTCCTCATCCTCATCCTGGGCCGGAGCTCTGGGGCAGCCACCTCATGCTCGTGACTCTCTGCTGCACCTCTGACCACAGGCCCTGGTGCCAGCTTTTGCTGGACTTCCTGCCCAAGGCAGAGCAAACAAGATCTCGAGAGAGCCTTCCATGCTAAGTTCTGAAGGGTTCTGGGGTTGTCAGGGTGTTGCTCCTTTCCCAAGGGAAGGCTGGCATGGAGGGAGGGAATTTCCTCGAGTAAGAGCTGAGTGCGTTTGCAACGCCCTGCGCCCTGCGTTGGGACAGCCTTGTGTTTTTACGGGCACCTCACTGTGTGTCTCACGTTTACCACAGGTGGTTCGTGTTCGACACGGAAACAAAGGACTTGGTCACCGTCCACACCGACGGAAACGAGCAGCTGTCCGTGATGCGTTATTCACCAGGTCAGATACAACTCTCACTTTTCACAAACAGTGCCGCTCTGCACAAGGGACAAGATGACAATTCCTCCAAGGGGGACTTAGCTTAAGCATGCATAACATAGCTGTGTTGGTAGCGTTCGCTGCCCTCCCTCGGGTCACGGGGCAACTGTGTTTTAATTTTGCATGAAAAAAAATCTCTATCTCTTCCCCTCTCCCCTCACTCTCTTCCCACCCACCTTTAATTTTTTGAGACAGGGTTTTCTGTGTAGCCTTATTTGTCCTGGAACTCACTTTGTAGACTAGGCTGACCTTGAACTCACAGAAATCCTCCTACCTCTGCCTCCCAAGTGCTGGGATTAAAGGTGTGTGCCACCACCTCCTGGTTTACATTACAGAAAATCTTAAACTGAATTAAACAGTGTGTCAGGGTGAGACCCCCCCACCCCATCAGCAGGTTTTGAAGTGATCACTCTCTTGCCTTCACGTCCTTCCAAGATGCGTGCCATTTATCCATTACAAATGTGTAGTTCAGAGGTTCATGGGGGCTGGGGAGATGGCTCGGTCCATAAAGCATGGGCCATGCAAGCATGAGTCCAGATGGTCAATTTCCCAGACCTGTCTGGTATTTATTCTTCTAGATATTATGATTGTGGATGAAATTTTTCTGAATTTTATTTTCAGATGGTTACTAGTATATTGAAATAAAATTGAATTTTGCATATGGCTCTTTTATATAGGTTCCCTTTTCTAAACTCTCTAATCAGTTTTAAAGAGGTGGGGTATCATATGTATACGTATGTATGTGTGCTTTCTATATATACATGTGTGATTTGTATGTATTTGTGTGCATGGTTTGTGTATATATGTGTGGTGTGTGTGTTTGTGTGTCATATATGTATGTGTGCCTATGTACATGTGTGTAGTTTGTATATATGTGTATGTGTGTATGAATAGTGTGTGTATGTGTTGTGTTTGTGTGTGGAATGTGTGTGTATGCACATGTGTGGTCTATGTATGTATGTTTGATTTATGTATGTGTGTGTGTATAATTCTTCAGGATTTTTCTTATACAGTGTGATATCATCTGTGAATAAGTTTGCCTTCTCTTTGGATCTAGATGCTTTATTTCTCCTTCACTGCATAGCTGGTTCCTCCAGTAAAATATTGACCAGGGTAGCCAGGGTGGGCTCTCTTGTTTTTCTCTCAGTCTTTCATCTTTAGGGACAGAGATAGCATTTGTAGGGAGAGCATTCTCTTCTGTCCTGATTGCTCTCTGCATAAGAAGGGTTGAGATTTGTCAAATGCTTTTCTACTTATGGAGAATGTAAGAAAAAATGAGTTGGGCATGGTGGTGCACATCTTTAATACCCCAACACATGGGAGGTAGAGACAGGAGGTTCTCTGTGAGTTCAAGGCCAGTCTGATCTACAAAGAGAGTTCCAGAACATCTTGGGCTATACAGTGAGACCTTGTCTTGAAAAACAAACAAACAAACATGGAGTGTAGGCAGAGTTTTCTTGTCCTGGTAGCAGTTTCCCAAATAAACAACACTGAGACTTAATATTACTTATACATGCTCAACCAATAGCTCAGACTTATTACTAGCTAACTCTTACATTTTAAATTAACCCATATTCCTTATTTGTAGTGATGAGGCGAGCAGGTCTATTTTTCATCCCACCCTGTTCCCGCATGGCTAGTTTTACACCTGAAATAACAGCACACAAATTGTATTCATTTAAACACTGCCTGGCCCCTTAGCTCTAGCCTCTTACTGGCTAACTCTCACATCTTGATTAACCCATTTCTATTAATGTGTATTGCCACTTGACTATGGCTTACCGGCATGAGTCTAACCACTGTCTGTCTTGGGTAGGAGAAGCATGGCGTCTGCCTAACTCTGCTTTCTTTCTCCCAGAATTCTGTTCTGTCTACTCTGCCTATCTAAGCTGCTGTCCTATCAAAAGGCCAAGGCAGTTTCTTTATTAACCAATGAAAGTAACACATAGACAGATGACCCTCCTACATCACTTATTTACACTCTGCCATGTGACAGTACCTTTATTAGCATGGCACATTCATCTCCTGCTCCCTCTGCATCTGGCTGGGGACTCCTGACTCTGCCCTTCCTTTTTCAATCACTCTTGGTTTGGTTTTCCTACCTAACTATCCTATTCAGCGATTGGTCAGTACAAGAGAGTATCATCCTGCAACCCGTCTTCCTCAAAAGTTGCTCATGTGAGCGAGCCTGTGTTTCCATTTCTTCTCTATTATCCCAATGGCAGTCCCTGGAGCTTTCCTCTGGGTAACACTGCCTTCCCTCCTCCCATCACAAACTGCCCACTGCATGTGAGTGCCCTGGGCCAGCCAGCCATCTGGAGTCAGTGCTCTCTGTCAACCCAATGGTTTTGACAAATCAGGCAGCACACTACTGAGAAGCTCCACTAAAAGCAGGTGCCCACGTGATCTCTGACAGAGGAGTGTGGGAGAGAAAAGATGGCACTAAAGTCTAGAAGGCCGCAGAGAAGCCCAGGAGCAGCACCTGGGCAGTGGACAAAGACTTTGGGGAGTGGCTGTCCTAGTCAGTGTTATTGCTGTGAAGAGACGCCATGACCAATGCACTGCTTAGATGAGAAGGAATTTAATTGGCTGGCTTACAGTGCCAGGGTTTAGTCCATTACCATTACGGTAGGGAGCAGGGCAAGCAGGCAGCACTGGAGCAATACCGAGAGCCACATCCTGATTTATAGGTGAGAGAGACTGAGACTGACTGGCTAGGTCTAGCATGAGCTTTTTGAAATCTCAAACTATCCCCAGTGACACACTTTCTCCAAGAAGACCACACTTCCTAATCCTAATCCTTTCAAATAGTGTCAAACCCTAGTCACTGAGCCTTGAAATCTGAGTTGATGTGAGCCATTCTTTGTTTCTTTGTTTGTTGTTTGTTTGTTTGAGACAGTGTTTCTCTGTGTAGCCCTGACTGTCCTGGAACTCACTCTGTAGACCAGGCTGGCCTCAAATTCATAGAGATCCACCTGCCTCTGCCTTCTGAGTGTGGGGATTAAAAGTGTGTGCCACCACCACCCGGCTATGGGAGCCATTCTTAATTCAAACCACCACA
>NC_022009.1:43896674-43914780 GCF_000317375.1 Microtus ochrogaster
CTGAGTGTGGGGATTAAAAGTGTGTGCCACCACCACCCGGCTATGGGAGCCATTCTTAATTCAAACCACCACAGTGGCCTCAGCTACCAGAACTGACATTTGAACCCAGGCACCCATGAAACACATGACAGGTGAAGGTGCTTATTGCTAAGCCTGGCCATCTGAGTTGGATCCCTAGGGAGCAAACTAACTCCTTATGAATTGTCTTCTGATCTCTACTCATGCAGTGTGGCGTGTGCACACACACACATACACACATGCACGCGCGCACACACATGTGCACACACACATGTGCACACACATCGTGCACACACACATGTACGCACACACATACACACACACACCCTGGGCCACAACTAACTCCCTATGAATTGTCTTCTGATCTCTACTCATGCAGTGTGGCATGTGCACACACACATGTATGCATGCACACACACACACACACACGTACATGCACGTACATGCACCCTGGGCCACTATGGTTCTACTCTTAAAATATGGGATTGGCAACCCCTGCCTCCTAATGTTTATTTGGGTTCCTGTGAGAAGAGTTTAGACAGCACTGGCCCACAGCCACCGCTCGGAAAGTGGTTGTTACTGTGGTTGTCAGCGTAAAGCGCTGTGGTCATGACCAGATGGGTGTCAGGACAGGGACACTGGATCTGACGTTCCCTGGCCCTATTTGGAGCCAGCAGTGTGGGCGCTCTGTCGAGGATCCCAGCCTCTGTAGTATGCTTTCTTTCCCCTTCTCCAGCAAATATGCTTGCCCCTCCCTTTGGGCTTCCTGACTGCTTAGGCTGCTTCGATCTTGCCCTCCTCCACATTTTGCTAGAGCATCCTAAAATACCATTTTCTGGTGGTCACAGTCCATGCCACCCTGTGTTATCCTTCTATGGGGAGAGAACTGACCTTCCGGGCAAAGCGATGGTGTGTGCCAGTGGTGGCAGGGACTTCCTAGTGAGCCTGACTGAGGACTTCAGGGCAGCCTACACATGTGCGTAAGAAAATGGCTCCCAAAGGGAGTGGCACTAGTAGGAGGTGTGGCCTGTTGGAGTAGGTGTGGCCTTATTGGAGGAAGTATTTCCCTGTGGGGATGGGCTTTGAAGTTCTTATGAGGCAGTTCACTTCCTGTTGCCTGCCAATCAAGATGTAGGACTCTCAGGTCCAGCACCATGTCCCACCAGGATGATAATGGGCTGAACCTCTGAAACTATAAGCCACCCCATTAAATGTTTTCCTTTGTAAGAGTTGCTGTGGTCATGGTGTCTCTTCACAGCGACAGAAACCCCAACTAAGACAGCATGCTCTGTGGGCAGGGATGGATGATCAGTAGGAGCAGGACTTGCCTGCAGGCTGGCTGGCTGGAGGAACCCATCATCCCTCACTCCTTCCTCAGCGCCCTCTCAACCACTTGTGGTCACTACTCTGCTGTTGTTCCCTTGTCTTTCCTGTTGGCCCTGCTCAGGACACGCTGGCATTTCTGGACTAGTCTTTAGATCCTGTTTCTTCCTGGTGGGTCTTAGGGTCTCCCCCATCATCAACTTTGGCTGTTTGTTGGCCGGCTACAGGGAGTACTCTGCCACCCTTACCGAAAGCTCCTTGCTTGGCACCAGCCCTGCAGCCCAGCATCCTAGACTTCCTTGACATAGGCAGTGAACCCACTGAGGTGGAGCCTCGGGAGGATACAAGGACTCCTAGGGCCCAGGCCCTATGAGGAAGGCTGTGGCTGCAGAGGCCCAGTCTCAGACAACCAGGGCCGAAAAACTGGGTCTCCACCCTGCAAAGGTGGGGAAGGGGACAGCCAGGGAAGAGTTATATACAATTTATAGGATTATATTTCAGGGGCCAGAGAGAACTCAGTGTTTAAGAGCACTAGCTGCTCTTGCAAAGGATCTGAGTTCAGTTCCCAGCACCCACATGGCAATTTATAACTACCTGTAACTCCAGTTCCAAGGGTTCTGACGCTCCCTTCTGGCCTCCTCAGGTACTGCATGTACATGGGACACATACCTACATTCATGTGGACAAAATACACATACACATAAAATAAAAATAAAGATTTCAAATTTTACTTTAAAAGTTTGAAAAAAAGGATTTTATAAACTTTTACTAGACTCTATACTTTTTTTTGGAGGGGCGGGGGGTTTGAGACAGGGTTTCTCTGTAGCTTTTGGAGCCTGTCCTGGAACTAGCTCTTGTAGACCAGGCTGGCCTCGAACTCACAGAGATCCGCCCGTCTCTGCCTCCTGAGTGCTGGGATTAAAGGCGTGCACCACCACCACCCAGCAGACTCTATACTTATACTTATATACTAATTCTATGGGTGTTTTTCAAACAAGAACTTTGAAAGGTTTAGAGGATGCATTGAAAAGCAATGTATTGGGTTGGAGAGATGGCTCAGTGGTTAAGAGCACTGGCTGCTCTTCCCAGCAACCACATGGTGGCTCACAACCATCTGTAATGAGATCTGGTGTCCTCCTCTGGTGTGTGGACATACATGGAGGGAGGATGTTGTATACATAATAAATAAATAAGTAAATAAATAAATAAATCTTTTTTTAAAAAAAAAGAAAGAAAAGCAATGTATTTCCCTTTGATAGTTCATTAATTGGGCTGCTTGGTTCAGCTCTATGGTGGCAAGTGCCCTTTTCTCTTGTGATGAATAACACAGTGACTTCACATTCGTAATCTGTCCTGTTTCTGCAGATGGGAATTTCTTAGCAATAGGCTCTCACGACAACTGCATCTACATTTACGGAGTTGGCGACAACGGGAGGAGATACACAAGAGTCGGCAAATGCTCTGTACGTTTTTCCGTTTCCTGGGGGTGCTTACGTGGTCATTTCATGACGGTGGTGTGGTGTCTTCCCCATTCTGAAAGGCACGAGGGACTTACCCAGTGTTCTCCCCCAGGGCCATTCCAGCTTCATCACCCACCTCGACTGGTCCGTGAACTCACAGTTCCTGGTGTCCAATTCCGGGGACTACGAAATCCTTTACTGTGAGTAGCGGACAGCAGGGTTGTCTGGGTTTGGATGACTCAGGACACTCGCTCTGAGACTCCCACAGGCCTGTGTGGGACGAGGCCCTCTCCATCCTTCAGTGTCCTCTGTGAGGTGGGGCCTGACATTGGATTGGGTTGATTGGGAGGGATCTTGTTCCCCACCCTGGGGAAGAAGTGAGCCCCGTGTGGAGGTCCTGGAGGTGGGTGAATGTCACAGTATGGCTGGCCTTGGTGAAAGTACCCTCCCAAGCAGGCAGAGACCATGAAGTCCCTCTCACTTGGGTGGATAAAAGCCCCGGGGCCCTATTCCTTTTCTTTAAGCCTTTCTTAGGCTGGTCCCTGTGCTTAGTCAGTACCTGGGAGGAGGAAGGATGCCAACAGCAGCCTTTGCTCTGAGCAAAATGGAGGGGTCCGTGGGATGACAGTGTTCAGGTCTCCACCCGTAGAACATTCCTTCAAATGCACACTGCTGTTTGCCCACACTTTCTCATGATCCATAGTGATTTCTGGCACTTTGAAAGTTCTTGGCCCCTTTTATGAATAAAGAAATCAGGGTTCAGATGCAGGTGAGGGGCCTACAGCCAGGGGTAGGGAGGAAGTTACTCCCCTGGGCCTGTTGCCTGCTTGGTAAGGAGCCTGGGAAAGGCAGAGAAGAGAGGCAGCCAGTTCTGGGAGGGAGCCCTTCCTCCACGGGTCCTGCCTCACATGGGTGCACAAGAAGGCAGTTGCTTGTGGTATGGGCCTGAGTCTAGAACCTACCCAGACAGATGAGCCTGGAGGCCTTGGCACCTGCTGAGACTAGTTTCCATGAACTTCCACCCCTGCCTCAGAGCTGAAGAGGCTAAGAGATGCACATGAGCATGTGTATGCATGTGTGTATGTGCGTGTGTGTGTTGTGTGTCTGTGTGTTGTGTGTTGTGTGTCTGTGTGCGTTGTATGTCTGTGTGTGGTGTGTGTGTACATGCTGGAAGAGGGCTGAACAGTCCAGAAGCAAGGCAGGGTTCAGGCCTGCCATGAGGACACTGCCATGTGGTGGCTGGAGACCAGAGACTGGCCACAGATGGGAGAAGCCATGCTGGTGGTGGGGAGCAAAAGAGGGTGTCTCAGAGAAGGACACTGAACCCTGAAAGGCAGCCTCCCCTAAAGCCCAGATTTGCGCTCCTTCCCTGGCAAACTGACAGCTGTGCACCACTGCTCCCATGGCTGGGAGGAGGTTCTTCCCAGATGGGGCGTGGCTCCGAGGACCCTGCCTGGCCCCAGGGAGGGTGGGGGCCCTTCGCTGAAAAATCACAAGACTGTTTGCTTCTTCCAGGGGTCCCATCTGCCTGTAAGCAAGTTGTGAGTGTGGAAACCACAAGGGACATCGAGTGGGCCACCTACACCTGCACCTTGGGATTCCATGTCTTTGGTAGGGGTCCACAGATGTCATTGACTTTGAACATGGAAAATGTGTTCTAATGTATGAGATCACACCACCTCAAATCTTTAAGAATTTATGTATTTTTAATTGTTTATGGGTATGAGTATTTTGTCTGTGTGCATGACTATGCATCATGTGTGTATGGTGCCAGTGGAAGCCAGAAGAGGGAGTCAGATCCCCTTGGAACTAGAGTTACTGATAGTCGTTAGCAGCCGTGTAGATGCTGGGAATCGAACCCAGGCCCTGAACCACTGAGCCATCGTTCCAGCCTCACCACCTTCAGTCTTGTGCATCTTCTCTATCACTGCTTTGGGCCATGATACACACTCTCTCATCTCCCAGGCTCAGGCTATGTGAGAAGGATGAGGGAGGAATTGACCCAAAAGCACGGGCTGGTCCTCCTACAGTGATTACATGGATATTGTACCTATATGAACCATGTAACACTTGATTCATTTGCCACTTGTTAGGATTATTATATTCTTTGATCCTTAGCCTAAAATTTTCACTTCCTTCAAAGCTCATCTTAGCCTAACATGAGTCGCTACAATCTGAGAAGCTGGAAGCCAGCAGACTGATAAGACTTCGTAAGTCCCTTCAGTGCGGCTACTCTGTTTCCTGATGTTGAGTGCCAAGCCCTCTAGGTTTACACCAGGGCTGCTTGCTGGGAAGCTGGTGTATTCAGCCCCCTCACATGTAAAGTTTTCAACCAAAAGTCTCTCCCTGGAAACAGTGCCCCTACCATCCAGGTACCCCTGCAATCTCAAGAACCTACAATGGAAAACCGCTTCTTCATAACCAGGGCAGTTGGTACTCTGTCATTGCGCCCAGACGGGCCCCAACAAAGCTGTAGGGAACAATGGAGAGCTTCTCAAGGCTGGCCCAGGCTAGACTGGACCAGGAAGCAGAGAGAAGCAGGAGCTGGAAATGAGCATCCTCCTCGCACTGGATTCTAGAGCCCAGGCTGAAGGTGGTTTTCTTTTTGTGATGTGCTGGTGACCAGGTCCTGTGTGTTGTGGGTCTGGGGTTTCCAGTGATGTCTGTGCTCTGTTTCAGGAGTGTGGCCAGGTCCTGTGTGCTGTGGGTCTGGGGTTTCCAGTGATGTCTGTGCTCTGTTTCAGGAGTGTGGCCAGAGGGCTCTGACGGAACAGACATCAACGCCATCTGCCGGGCCCACGAGAAAAAGCTCCTGTGCACAGGCGATGACTTTGGCAAAGTGCACCTCTTCTCCTACCCTTGCTCACAGTTCAGGGTAAGGCCTTAGCCACTCACACTCTTCCTCAGGGCTGGCACTGTGCTCTGACCTGTTGGAAATGAACTGTGGGTCAGGGCTGCCAGCATGACCCTACTAATCTGCTGCCTGAGCACATCTGGGGTTCCCCTCTGCCCTCGGAGCAACCTCAACCCAGATGTGGCCACAAAGCTCTCTATATCTGGTGTATCTACTTCTGCAGCTATATAGAACCCCAACATACCCCACACACACACACACACCACTCCATCCCTGCTGAACTGACCATGCCTGTGCCTAGATTGCTTTCCTGGGCCTTGGTGAATCTGAACATCCTTCAGCCAGAAGACCCTATCCCTCACCCCAGCAGCTGCCTAGTCCCACCCTAGGGTTGGCTCATACCTGGTGCATCCTCTGGCATTGACTTACTTGATTTCAAGTGCATCATGTGTTTGCTTCTGTCCTGGAGGATTAGTTCTACACCATTCTTGAGTCCTGCACATGAAGCAGGTGCACAGACAAGAGCAGCTTAAATCGGGGGAGTAAGGGAGTTATGGACTGATCTCAAATGCAAGCATTCCTGATGCCCATCACCTCTATCTAAGCTTTCCTCCTTGCCGTATTTTTCCAGGCTCCAAGCCACATCTATGGTGGACACAGCAGCCATGTCACCAACGTCGACTTCCTCTGTGAAGACAGCCACCTTATCTCCACGGGTGGGAAAGACACGAGCATCATGCAGTGGCGGGTCATTTAGTCCCCAGGGGAGCTCTGGGAGCAGATGGCGCCCGAGGAGACAGACTCACGTTCCGCTTGGTCACTGTGATTTCTGTTTTGTCTACAAACTCTTACAAACCTCAGGAAAATTGTCCCTCTACCGGTTACCTTAGTTGGGGAGCCAGCGAGTGTCACACCAGATAAGCGGTTTTGTGTCCGCTTTTGTTATATAAGACGGGACAGAATGCATGTTGGGTAAAGAAAGTTCCCAAGGTTTACATGGCAGTGGCATCAACGGAAGGGACTGGTGTGTCCTTATAGTCACTTTTCTATGAACTCTTCAGAATGGTCACAGAATGCCTTTTAAAATATTGTATATTGTCTTCACTGCTTCACCTTGCTAGGTCGGATATTTATAATGAAGTACCGAACTGCGGTCATTGATTAATTGGTCCTAAAAGGATAAATCACATAACTGAATCAGGAATGCAAATACCAGACTTTCCTTGGTCATGTAACTAAGATCTCACTAACCCCTCCCTTTGGGAGGCTGGCAAGAAAGGGAATGTGTACTCTCTAAATAAACGGTTTCCACTACAGAACCCTTGGGCTCCAGTGGGCTGTATCGGTGCTTCCACACTCTGGACAGACTGTCCTTCCCGGGGCACAGCCAGTTTCTCAGCACCTCCACAAACTTCAGCCCTGCCGCCCATCTCTGTTTGTATGCCCTGATTAATGGTGAGACATTTAGCCACCGCCCTGTGTATTAATGGCATGATACAGTGTTGTCCTTGTATAGGGTTTAGTAACTCACGATAAAATGCCCAAGGCTGGGCCTCACTGTGCGTGCTTTGGACATTGTCCGCTTGTACCCAACGACCAAGTAGATCAAGTCGGAGAAGGACTGTCTTCAGTGTGGCAGCGGCCTGGGGAGTGCAGCAGCTCAGGGGCTCCCGGTGCTAAGGGCATCCCCCTTTCCCCACTCTCGTGCATGGACAGCGCGCATCATATGGACTAAGATTGTGCTCTGCTGAATAGGACATAGGTGGTCTAAATGCGTCGAGAAAGCCTTACCCACTGTGTGACAGATTGAATTCATTGTTTACATTGGGGACTGCACTCAGATTTCTAAACAGAAGAATCACAAAGAGCTAAGGACAAATGCTGAGATTTTTAACTCACTTAAGCAAACAAGCGAATCGAGTTACCCGAACTCTACCACACCAATGGAGGAAAACTTTGGAGGCATTTCCTTTGCCGTCTCTAGCCTGCTGTGAAAGGGCGGGGCACCAGGAAACAACGTGACTCAAGAAGAAGCCGTTTGTATGAACCCTTATCAGATATATTCTATAATGAAATAAAATCTTAAACGTGGATTTCTTATTGACCTATGTTTCTGAAAGTGTATCAATTAAAGTATTTAAAGTTAGATATGACCCACACTGTACTGTGTTCCCACAGAGAGGGCTCACTAGGTCCCTTGCAGATGGAGTTCTGCTCTGTGGACAGTATGGAAACCTTCATCAGACGGGACAACTCTAAAACGAACTGGCAAAATGGTCACTTTGAGTTGATAGTTAAAGGACTAATTAGATATCAAGGAAGGGAAAGAGACCTACGGCAATTTGCATATTGGCTCCTTTGGTATTACGGGGCCTGGCAGAAACCACTTCAGGGAGGGAGGACTTGGCTTAGATTATGGTGTCAGGGGCTACAGGCCACTGTCACTTGACCCCAAGCATTTGGGGACAACGTCATGGTGAGGGGAACAGATTGGAGAAGCGACTTCGTTGTCTGATAATAGGAAACAACAAGAAGGAAGGGACCAGAGATAGCAGCCATCTAAGGGCCTACCCTCAGCAGCTACTGCCTCTATTGGTGCTGCACCTCTTCAAGTTTCCAGAACCTCCCACAATAGCACGCCAACTGGGACCAAGCATTCAAAGCCTGTGGGTGACATGTCACGCATAAACACATATAACAGCTTATAAGTCAAGAAGAATGATGTATATACATGTGCTCATATTTAAGATGTGTACTTACAAAGTATTAGTCTATATTTTATTAGTTATGAAGACAATGATAAGTTTTTATATATTTTAAGCCAACCATCACAACATTAAGTACATGGCATATAGTAATTATTTATGAATAGTATCAAATAGCACTATCATGGTGGTATTGTATTTAAATGGCCCAGTGTTAGATTTACAGGTAGTATTTGTTCATTATTCATATAGTACACAAGAACAGCTTACCACTGCTCACCCCATCCTGGAGACAAGGAGCTGACTTGTCTCTCCTCGTATTCAGGAAACTGGAGAGAAGGATGTAATTAAGATTCTCTGTAACGCAGATATAAAAACAAATTTGTTTTCTAGGCTTAAAAAGCAAGTAGGTGTCTTAGCATCCGTAAGTTGCACACTGTAGCGGTATTTAGCTTCACTTTGAACTCGGAATTAAATTTAGTTAGCACTTCCTGGACAGCTCCTCTGTCAGATGCATTCCGCCACCTAGTGGCAAGACAGCAGAACACAGTCCATCTTTCCCCTCAGCACCGTGGAGGAGGACAGCACTCTCTTATTCCAGTGTGCTTGGTCTCTGCTGTGAGGAGCGTGTGCACAAGGGGAGGGCTCAGAAGAGCTTTCAAGGGTTCCTGAAAGAGCCTGACATCTCTCCAGTCTTCTGGAACCAGGAAAAGACTTCATGTTTAAGGAGTGGCTTCCTCCCTTGAGGATCCCCCTTCTGAGGCTGAAGAGGGTGCTGCTGGCGGGAACCTAGGCACCACTCTCTGGCTCTCTTGCTCTAAGGAGGGTCACTTCTATTCCAAGGACACGTTTGTGCCTCATGGCCAATACTAGCTTCATCTGGGCACATGGCTGAGAGTGTGTTTCTTTTGGCTTTGGAATTTTCGTCATGGTCCACAAATCCAGGGAACACATACCACGTTCCCCATGTGACTTGGGAGAAGACAGAAATGACCCCTGACCTTCCCTATAAAAGGAAGATGGTGTAAACAACAGAGCATCACACACACACACTCCGAGAAATCCTCCTCCAAATTCTTTTAAAATATTTTAAAAAACAATTTTATTATAGTTATCTATTTAGTGGGAATGAGGGCAGGTGTGTGTACCATAGTGTACATGTGGATGGGACAGCTGGCCAGTCTGTCAGTTCTCTCTCTCTCTCTCTCTCTCTCTCTCTCTCTCTTTCTCTTTCTCTGTCTTTGGTTTTTCAAGACAAGGTTTCTCTGTCTAGCAGTGTTGGATGACCTGGAACTCACTTTGTA
Source organism: Microtus ochrogaster (assembly GCF_000317375.1). NCBI lineage: Eukaryota > Metazoa > Chordata > Mammalia > Rodentia > Cricetidae > Microtus > Microtus ochrogaster. The sequence goes on from NC_022009.1 coordinate 43,906,339, forward strand.
GTCCAGGCTGGCCTCAAACTCACAGAGGTCTGCCTGCCTCTGCCTCCCAAGTGCTGGGATTAAAGTCCTGTCAGTTCTCTTTATTCCTGTGGGTTCTGGGGCTCGAACTTGGCTCGTTGGGCTTGACAGGAAGCACCTTTGTCCACTGAGCCATCTCTCTAGCCTATCTTTTTAAAATTTCTAACTCCTGACCTTGTATGTCTGTAATGTGCATGAAGGAGCCTAAGAGGCTAGGGGAGCCCTTTGTAACCTGTACCTTGACCTATGGAGTCTTTGAAGTACATTATCTATTAGCTCTTGACTCAAGGTTCAACACCTGCCTACATCACCAGCGCTGCTGTGACAAGCCTTAGGTGTATTCTGCATGCATCTGTGCAATGGGATTAGATGTGTTCTGGGTGGACACGGGTATTGCCAGCCCATCTCCCAGGATGGACCAGCAGCAGAAAGAGGTACCCTCTGTTCCACTTCCCTACCACATCCAGACATGTCTATTCAGTTTCAACAGCACGGCAACCCCCAGAAGAGTAAACCGGCTGTCTTTTCTGAAAATGAAGCAGCAGGCGGTTAGAGATCAGAAATACTTTCCCAGGGTTTCTCCACGGCTGGTGGAGCAGAGATCAGGGAAGACGCCTCCACCCTCCCAATCCATGTCCTCCAGTTCTTTGTGCACCTTATCATCAGCCCCCACTGGAGACCATGCTAAGAGAAGGGTAGAAAGTACTGCATTCTGTGTGCAGTCTGCAGCGTGTAGAATGAGTGCCAGCCACCTAGCCTAGGTCTGGACCTGTGTGACTAGAAAACTGGCCATTTCCCCAATGAGAGCTCTGGACATTTTCTCTCCCAACAGTGATTATTGGACCAGTAGGCTGCACATACCATTCGGGTAAGTGCTCCTATGGGACACATTTAATTATTGTGATGGTTAATGTTGATTATCAAGTTAATGGGATTTGGAATCACCATGGAAAAAAATCTGTAACTGGAGGTTTCTCTCCTGTCTGTCAGTTCCAAGATAACCACTCTGAGGCTTAATATTAATTGCAAACTGGCCTATCAGCTCAGGCTTGTTATAAACTAGCTCTTACAACTTAAATTATCCCGTTTCTATTAATCTCTATATCACCATGTGCCCTGAGGCTTACCAGCAATGCTCTGGCATCTGACTTTTTCAGCGGCTGCTGGCATCTCTCCGACTGCCTTCTTTTTCTCTGTATCTCTGTTTGGATTTCCTGCCTAGCTATACTCTGCCCTGCCAAAGACTAAAGCAGCTTCTTCACCAATGATAATAAAACATATTCACAGCCTACAGAGGGGAATACCACATTGCAAATCTCTGGTCATATTTATTAGGGATTATCTAGATTAGGTTAACTGAAGTAAGAAGATTCATTTTAACCACGAGTAGACTTTTCCATGGACTGGGAATCCCGAGCTTAGCAAGGGAGCTGAGCAGGTGACCTTCTCTGCTCCCTGACAACAGATACAGTGTGATGAGCCATCTCATGTTCTGGCCTGCCACGACTTCAGGCCCATAGTGAACCGAGCCCTTGAACAGTGGGTCATAATAAACCCTCCCTTCCTTAACTGGCGCCAGCGAGACAAGTAACAAATACATTCAGACAGGACTAACCTAAAAGAGAAGAGAAAGGGAAGCCAGGGCCCATCATTCCATTCTCACCTCTCCAGCACTGGCTGGGAATGGACAGGCAGGTGAGGCTTTCCTGCTGTCCTGAGAGTTCCCATCAACTTCTTCAGGGTCCTGTGACAAATGTTCTTCAGCAATGGAGCAGGTTCCTGGACAAGGGAAGACTGTCAGGGCCCATGGGCCCCAACATAGAAAACTATTTTCCCTAACTGGATCAGTACGGAGGTGCGAGAAATAACCAGACACAGTTCACACAGTCATCACGGAAGGACATCTCAGGCTTCATCTCTCCTAAAGATCTACCTGTGTTTATCATACAAAACACCTTTTATCCCCCAGGTAAACCAAGGTGGAAGCTCATTAATATTCTCTCTGGGGTGGGGTGGGGAGATGCAGGACTAGGGAAACACCTGCACCTTAGTCACCAGCTTTGGCAAGCACCTCTCCCTGGGCGATCTACATTTTTAACAAAGGAGAAAGGAGCCATACATCCTGGCCTTTGTTAGGTGGCTGTCTTACTTGTTTGGCAGGATTGCATCCACCTAGTGGTCAGTGAGCCTTCTGTAAATTACTTTATATGAAATATGGGCCCACAGAGGACTCAATCCTCTCTTCTTGTTGGTGAGTTACTATGGCAATAAGTGGGAGGGGCAGGAAACATAGAAGACCCTAGAAAGAATTTGCTGTTATCATTTCTGCTTATAACATAGCAGACCAATCACTCCCCACTTCCCAAACCTGAACTAGGAAGTTGAATGTCTCCCTGCCATGGGAAGGTGATGTCACATGCTCTGTGATATTTTTGGACAAATGAGTTTACCAGAAGGCCCTCAGATCATGGCTACCAGAAAGGAGAGTGAGCCTGGCCCAGCATGCTACCCAACTCCTCATGGGCCCCCGTCACTCCCACATGGTCCTCTGTTTCCCTGTGGTCAGTCTTACTCCAGTGAACACAGAAGTGGCAGCCTTAGAAATAACATGTCTGCTCCTTGTCTGCATTTGCAGCAAGTCAAGGGAGAAACCAGACATATCTTGTGACATTTGGGCTCTGAAGGTTACCCTATCCTCACCTCCAGTCATTGCTGGTTTGTCCATGGCATTGGGCAATGAAAGCATCCTCAGAAACCGGTTTTCTCTCATCCTGGCGAGTCCTCTCCTGTTCACCTTCCAAGACTTAGGCATCAACAGAAAGCTGGGGGGAGGAGGGGAAATTCCCTGCATACTCAGGATAGTCAGATAGAAAGATGTGGGACTCAGGCTAGCCAAGCAGCCAGCACACGCTTTACCACCCTAGAGATGCCCTGACCTCTTTTGGCATGGCTACACTGAAACTGAGGGGCGGATAGTCTTGGGGAGTATCCCCAAAGTGTTCCATAGACCACTGATGCCGGAGACTCCTAGTTTGAAAGGCGCTCAGAAGACTGCATTAACTTACACCATAAGCCCAGAGTGAGTGCTGTGTCTGTCTGCCCACCAGTCTTTCCTCTTTTCCTTTCTCTTTCTCTCCCTGCTGCCTTTCTTCCTCTGAGTTAGGGACACCCTCAGGCCAGGGGGCAATGGGAACTGTGATTGGAGATGGTGACAGAGACAGAACAGGCAGGTGAGCAGGGATGGAGGCTAAGCCTAGCACCTGAGTGACCTTGTCAGGGCAGTGACAGAAAGAAAGCCTAAGCCTTGCGGTCGTCTGTGGGACACCTCAAACCCCGGGGCATTCCAACCCTCCAGTCTGTCCTTAGCCTTGCAGTCAGCGCTGGAGAGCCAAGAACACTGTCCCTGGGGAGACAGCTTCCTCCAGATCCCTTTTGCTAGCAACAAGGTTTTTGTTTTGCTTTATTTTTCTTATTTATTTGTTCTTTCTTTGTTTTTCAATACTGAGAATCTGGGACTCCAACTCAGGGTATAGCAATGCTAAGCAAGTACTCCCCACTGTGCTGCATCTGCAGCCCCCTCTCCTACAGATTAGAAGTAGATTTACCCCTATGCTAAGCAAGCACTCCCCCCACTGTGCTGCGTCTGCAGCCCCCTCTCCTACAGATTAGAAGTAAATTTACCCAAGGTCAATGAGACCTTCTCAGGCAGTACCAACTGCCCTGTTTGCTTCTCTTTATAAAAGTACTGTGCCTTTAAATGATAAAATTGTACACTCTTATTATAGCAAACTCAAAAAGAAACTCAGCTGCTTCTACTACCCCAAAATAGCACAATTGCTTCTTAGTGTATGTCCTTCCTATATTTTCTATCAGTCAATTTTTAGATCTATTTCGCTGGTTGAAATTTTTGCTTGTTTCAAGCTATATAATTTTATATGTATTTTCCCATTATAGCTTGTTATAAATGTTATAAATGACTCGACTCGTGTACATAGTATGATGAGCAATGCTCTCACATGATTATAATGATGGTGATGACAATGACAGTAGTGATGGCGATGATGGCAATAGTAATGGTGATGACATAATGGACCTGGTGATAAGGATGCTGTTGACAGTGAAGATGACAGTGGGTGCAATGATGATGGTGATGGTGGTGATGATGATGGTGGTGATGCTAATGGCTATGGTAGTGATGCTGATGATAATAATGGTGGTGATGATAAGATGATGGTAGTGATGGTGATGATGACAACAATGAGGACCGATGATAATGGTGATGGTGATCTTAGTGATAATAATGATGAGAGTGGTGGTGCTGATGACAGTAATGAGAACTATGATGATGATGATGACGGCACTGATGGTGATAATGGCAATGTTGATGGTGATGATGGTGATGGCATATGGTAATGCCACATAAATTTATTCAGAAGAATTTTGGCCTTCTGTATTCTAATCTAAAGGAAGTCTACTCTAAGAGAGTAGTCTAAGAATCTATTATAAAAAATAGGAGTAGAAGTCCTGACTGTTAGGAATATTTCCTAAGCGAGCTCTCTGACGACGCAAAGAATTCCTAATCAAGCCAAATTAAAAAATATCCAGGTTTAATGGGAGATCTGCGCTCTCGGGTGGCCCCGAGGGGAAAACTGGGAAGCCACAGCGACCCCCAGGAGGAAGAAAGGGAGACCACGTGTTCTTCTTTTGGGGGATCATTTAAGTACCCTGGGGAGTGGTCCTGACCCACTCCCAGGGAGGGGTCAGGACCTGGCCTGCTGGGATTTGAAGTCCAGACCAGGCCTGGGAGTGGGATAGATGTGAGGGACTGGGGCCTGGGCTCCCAACCTAACATTGACCAATGGCATTGTCTCTCTATGTTGAGCCCCACAGCAAATGTGAAATGAAAAGAAACGAGCAACTTTTGTCTCAGTCTTCTGCTGTAGTCTCAAAGAAGAGAAAAATTGTTTTTATGGCCTTGTTGACTCAGAATGCCACACAACGCCACAAGAAGATGTTAACACACTGTATCTACACGTTGTTTCCAACATTGTGGGGTGCTTGCATTGCTTTCCGTTCCTTGATACTCTCATGGCCTTAGACCCGCTCATGACAAATGCACACAGGCATGCATGCACACACATAAACAATTTTCTGAGTCAGGGACATGGATTGGTAACAAAGATAAATAGAGATCATGGATCATGGTATATTTGAGGTTATGTGTAAGCATTACTTACATCGGAAGTCCAAAGTAGAGGCCGTTTAATCCTGAGCAGGTTGGATGTGCAGTGTGTAAGCAGAACGAGTGCATCGTATTAAACAATCTGTAACTCACTCAGCGGCCTCACATACTAAGTACCGTTCGCAGTTTTCACCGTCGTTTCACCAGGCGCAAAGTTTCCCTACTATGAGGAATGCATTTTCCCCTGCAGGGCTCTGCTCTCCTCTTCTTGCTATCCTTCCCATCACCACCACCTGGGCAATCACCTCAGCTCCCAAAACCCCAGGCACTTCTTCAGCCTTGGCAAGGCCGACATCCTCATCTTCAGCTGAACCTGCCTTCATCTCTTCAAACCCAAATAGTTAGCACCCTGAGGATGTGCCCATGGGCTCACCCCTCTGGTGGCACAATCCGCCATGTCCCAAACTGAATTAATCTACTCCCTTAGCCCTGAAGCCCTTCCTCCCTACCCTTGATCTGGAATGAAAGCATGCCTCTCAGCCCTCTTTTTGTCCCACTAACTGCCAATCACAGTGACTTGCAAGCAGTCACTCATTTCAGGCGCTACAGGGGGCTGTGCTCCTAGACCCCAACAACCTGAAGAAGTGACTGGTGATCACAGTTGTCTCTTTCCTCCAAGAAAACCTTTCTGAAAGTCACACAGCAAAGAAGAAAAATTGTAACTCCCCTGACTCACGTTTCCAAGATCAACCTCATGGCTCTACCTTCCTAAGGCAAGCTGATTCCACCTCACAGGAAGCCATGGCACATGTCTCCACCAGGTGCCATGCCCGCCCTGGCTTGTGACTGCAGTTATCACTGCTGGTGCCACCGTGGCCTTGCTATTCCAGGCAGGCTAAGGAAGCTTTCTTACCTCTCAGCCTGACCAGCTCACAGTCCCTCACACCGCCATGCCCAGGTTTGCTCAGGAGCTCTGGGTCACTCTCCAGCACCATGCTTCCCACCTCAGCATGCTCTCTGTTACCACGAGGTCTTCGGATGCCCATCGTTCTCCTTCTTGTCATTCCTAACCAGTCATCATTTTCATAACCCAGCTCCACAGTCACATTCTGAGGGACGTGTGCCTTCGGTGCCAGCTCTAGCTTCTGGTTCCTCCTATGTCCCTCCTCTTGCCAATGCAATTCCCCTCACCCCTCTGACTGCTTTCCAGACCCTGTCTGTAAGGTCAACATCATATCCACTCTGCCTGAGCCATCACCTCGCACAGTTGGTACTCAGTACCGTCATGCTTGGTGAGCCTCAGTGAACACACAAATGGGCATTGGAGCTTGCTCGGCACCCCTCTTCCTAACAAGAAGACTGTAGTCAGAGCTTTGTCCCTTGGGCTGAGCTAAAAAAATCATGAGCATTTGTTTCTTGGGGACAAATGCCCAGGGGTGGAGTCACCCAGTTAAAGGACAAGAATGCCTTGATGTCTTCTGACACAATTTGAAAAAAAAATAATCCAAAATTGCAGTGGCAATGTGGTAGGCTTCTTCTCTTTTAGCAAATGACTCCTTTATTCCCTTTAAAGTGTCTTCCTGGTGGAAGGCGTCCAGAGCTATTTTTTACCTAAAGGCTATAAACCTCCTCATGCTCCAGCACAGCGCCAGCGAGAGTGAGGAAGCTGTCTGTCAGCCTCGCCAGCCCTGGCCCCACTGGGCCCCGAGCCCTCGCCTATTTCTAGGCCATTCGGAAAAAGTAAGTTATGTCCCAAACTAAGCTGTGGTTTGGGGAGAAGGAGCTAAGTATTATGGGAAGTGTGTATGGCCCATGCTGTCTTTTCTATCAAAGGGCTAAATATAACAAAGGAAGCTCCGTTTTATTTGCAGGTGATGGTGGTGCACACCTTTAATCCCAGCACTCAGAAGGCAGAGGCATGTGGATCTTTGTGAGTTCGAGGCCAGCCTGGTCTACAGAGTGAGTTTCAGAACTGGCTCCTTAGCTACTGAGAAACCCTGTCTTGGAAAATAAACAAACAAAAAATAGAAAGGAAGAAAAAAAGAAAGAAGGAAGGAAGGAAGGATAAAAATTAGTAAAAATGCCAGCTGTCAATGTTTTGTTTTGTTTTGTTTTCTGAGATCAAAGTAAGTAAAACTTTACTCTCTCCAAAATACTTACTTGTGTGGTCACATTTTCTTGAGACCCTGGACTCATTTCTAACAGCAGCAGACATCTCTTTCCTGTTGTTTGCTTGTTTGTTTGAGTCAAGGTCTCAATACAATCACTGTCCTGGATCTCACTAGGCAGACCAGATTGGCCTTGAATTCAGCGATCTGTCTGCTTCTGCCTCCTGAATGCTGGGATTAAAAGTGTGCACCACCATGCCCAACTTCGGTGAACGTCTTTAAATTTCTCAGAAATTAGGAATCAAAACCAAAGAACTGCAGGAGAATGTTAGGAGAAGTCAGAGCAGACTGGGTGTGGGAGTCAGGGTCATCACGCTTTCAAATGTTCCCCAAAGATACAGCTTCCTGAGTCTTTACTTCCTAGGGACCTCAGAGGGCTGGAGACGCACCATTTTGGGATGTTTCAAGGAGGCTATTTCCAATAAATAAAGTGACCCTCCTCCCCAATAAGGCCTCCTCCGGTAGCTGAGCCCCTGAACCCAGTGGAGAGATGGCGACTCTGCTCTGCCTCAGCAGCGCCCTCTATCTTCACGCCCTCTCAGGTCTTTGAGCTTGAACTTGCCATTTGGGTCAGGATTTTGCCTGTTTTCTTTGCATTAGATCCTGGCCTTCTTTTTTTTTTTTTTTTTTTTTTTGAGCCTGTCCTGGAACTAGCTCTTGTAGACCAGGCTGGTCTCGAACTCACAGAGATCTGCCTGCCCCTGGCAGGAGCCAGGAAACAAAGCGAGGGCATTTTGTAAGAAGAGCCCCTGGACAGCAGGGAAACCTGAACCGGTTTTAAAAGACCCATTAGATAGCATCAATAGGAGGAGATGGGCAGGCGCCAAGGCAAAAATTCACTCAATAATCTAAAAAAAAAAACATGAAAACACCAGAACCCAATGATCTTACAACAGAAGGACTTGAACACCCTAACACAGAAGGAGTGGAAAAAATTGACTTTATGAAAGCAATAGAGTCCCTTAAACAACATGTGAAAAATGCCCTTATAGAAATGGATGAGAAGTATAACAAAAAGTTTGAAGAAATGAGTAAATACGTACATGATACCCTGGGAAACCAAGAAAAAAACGA
>NC_022009.1:43914880-43917181 GCF_000317375.1 Microtus ochrogaster
AGTGCTGGGATTAAAGACATGCGCCACCACCGCCCGGCTGATCCTGGCCTTCTCAGTCTCCATGATCAGAGGTTCCAGTCCCCCAAAATCCATATCTCTCCATATACTGGTTCTCTGAGGAACCCTCACAAGTGCAAAGTCTTTCTTCAGACAGAATCCTACAGGAGAATCTACCATGAATGTGTGTGGTCACTGCTACTCTAGCTGAAGCAGCCAGAAGGGCAAAGCGACCCAGAAAACTTTGGCCAAAACCCATAGGGACAAACCTCCCTTGTACTTGTCCTGCTAGTACCCTGTCCTCTCCGGTCTCTGACTGCCTCTAGCTGCTCTTTTAGGGTCTACTGTCTTAAATCTACCCCTGCAGGAAACAGATAACAGATAATCAGAGAGGGCCTCATGACCCGTCTTAAAGCCCAGCTCAGGTTGACTCTCTGGGATCCTTCCTCCAAAGCCACTTAGAAGCTGCGTTTGCTAAAACAGTGCTGACTCCTCACTTGGGCCCAAAGGTAAATAACCGCAGAAGGAAAGCCCGGACTCTGTGCCTGCATTCTGCATTCTGTCTCCCGTACTCTGGATTACCTGCTGACCTCTTCAGGTAGGCATGCTATTCACTCAAGCAGGACTCGAGAAGAAAGCAGTGATTCCAAATCTACCTTGTCCTTTCAAGTATGAAGCCACAGAGATCAGAGCACAGGATATAGCTGTCTGCTTTGTATGGTGTCTCCTCCCAGACTCCACGCAGGCCCCACAAGGCCATACCTGCAGTGACCTTTGACTCCAAACAACCGAGCTTCATGAAAAGCACATCACCAATGAGCTGAGGAGAGGCTGCCCTGGTGTAGAAACTATTGCCTTCTAAGAACCAGCAATAAGGACCGCAGCTGACCGCCAGTCAAGTCAGAACTGAAGCAGAGACCTAAAAATAGATACTCTGAAAAGATTGTTTAGTTACCTGTATGTCTTGCCCTTCCCACCCCGGTTGTCTCTGTGTTAAAATAAAGCATGTGTCAGGAAGTCAGAAGACAGACTTGGGAGGCCCTGGACCTGTTAATCTGCTCTTCCAAAGCAGCCGTATTGATAAGTCTCTTCTCTCTGCTCTTCACCACTGTGAGACTGTCTTGAACTATGACAGGAAACCCAGACTCCCAGATCCAGTGATGGTCACTTTTCTCTGTGTGAATGTCCTAAAATCCAGGAAATCCTCCGGTGTTTGTCATCTTCTTTCTCTAAGGAGGACTCTAGAAGCTGGTTTCCCTGTGCTTCACCAGCCAGGGGTCCTTTCCTTGTTATCTGATTTTTAATAAACTATTCCATTTTGAGCTCAAGAGATAGTTCAGCAGTTAAAAGCACTTGCTGCTCTTGGAGAGGACCCAGATTCTGTTCCAGAACCTGCCAGCTCCAGAGGATTCAAAACCTCTTCTGCATTTAATTTTTCTTTACTTTCTTGGACTTTTTAGGGCTTTTATTCTCTCACTTCCAGAAGTAGATGTTAATTTTTCAGTTATGAAATTCATTATTTCCAGTTTTTAACATTATTCCAACTATTACCACACACGTCATCATTTTCCGTCTATTACACTGAATGTTGAGTTGAATACCTTATTATTTATATGCATTTGATTTAGTTTGCCATCATCTACAGTTGTTGCTATGACGTGTTCCCATTTTCACTAGTTTTTTTTGTTGTTGTTCATTTGTAACAACTTCTTCCTTTTTAACAACTTTTTTCCTAAGTTGAAAATTACTCAAGAATATATTTAGGGCGCAGGCAGAAGGCGCGCAGGCGGACAGCGGGCAGGCGGACGGTGGGCAGGCCGACGTTGGGGACCGGCGTGGCAGCGGACTACGCACGGGGGCTGCAGGCGGCGGAGACCTGCGCTCAACACCGAGAGCAGATCGCCCCACTACAATTAAATCAAAGAGGTAGGCCTTTGGTTGGCAGGTCCTGTTCCTGAAGACCCTTCTGAGGGGTGAGAGGGATCGTGGCCCCTGGCAGGAGCCAGGAAACAAAGCAAGGGCATTTTGTAAGAAGAGCCCCTGGACAGCAGGGAAACCTGAACCGGTTTTAAAAGACCCATTAGATAGGATCAATAGGAGGAGATGGGCAGGCGCCAAGGCAAAAATTCACTCAATAATCTCAAAAAAAAAAAACACATGAAAACACCAGAACCCAATGATCTTACAACAGAAGGACTTGAACACCCTAACACAGAAGAAGTGGAAAAAATTGACTTTATGAAAGCAATAGAGTCCCTTAAACAACATGTGAAAAATGCCTGTATAGAAATGGATGAGAAGTAT
>NC_022009.1:43927376-43932896 GCF_000317375.1 Microtus ochrogaster
ATATGACACTCCCACATCATTTCTGAACTTCAAGGATAATAAGAAACTCCAACTTCTGGGGAGTGTTGTGAAATATTGAACTATGTAAAGATGTGTTACATTGGTTTATGCTGTGGAATATTATTTTAACTGTGACAGGTGTGTTGCATTTGTTTATGCTGCATTTGTTTAGTTATGTAAAGATGTGCATTTGTTTCACCTTGCCTGCCTAAGGTACCTGACTGGTATAATAAAAAGCTGAATAGCCAATGGCTAGACAGGAGAGGGACAGGTGGGACTGCCAGGCAGAGAGAATAAACAGAAGGGGAAATCTAGACTCAAGAGAAGAGAGACGAGAAGAGAATGAGGGAGAAAAAGAGGGACATGCCCAGCGTCAGAACCAGGCAGCAGCCAGCTAGCCAGACATGGAATAAACACACAGAAAGAAGGAAGGAAGGAAGGAAGGAAGGAAGGAAGGAAGGAAGGAAGGAAGGAAGGAAGGGAAGAAAGAAAGGTAAAAATCCCTGAGACAATATGGTGCACCAAATGTAGCAGACTTTTTCCTTTGACCACACAGAGACTTATTAGTTATGAGTGCTTAGTCTTCTCTTCGCTCTTATTTTAATCTTTTTCTCTTTATCCACGTTTTACCTCGGGGCCTTTTAAATGTAACATACCTTTACACCGTTAAACTAATATTCCGCAGTATAAACAAATGTAACACATCTTTACATGGTTAAATATTCCACAACCGGGGAAGACATCACATTTCTTATATATAGAAATGCCTTTTGCCCACCCCGAGATGTCTGGCCTTAGAACCTGTGCTACAGGTTACATAGCAAAGGGGATTGCAGTTGCTATTTGGAGGGTCTCTGTATTGGCCTATTTTCTGTGTCATCACACAATGCCTGAGGCTGAGGAATGCATAAAGAGGTTTACTTAGCAGTGTTGAAGTTGGTAGTCCAAACTGCTGGAATCCTGCTCTGTTGAGGACTCTAGAGTGAGAGCACAGGGTACCAGAGGTTGAGAAGGGACTGGTTTGTTCTTTTATTGTAACTGCCTTTCAAGAACTAGCCAGGGTCTTGGGAGAATTCTTTAATCCTTTCTAAGAGTAGCATCTCCAGTGACCTAATGACTCCCAGGAGGCCCTATCTCTCACAGCTTCCCCTGCCCTACAATATGGGCCACACCAAGGCTTAAGCCTCTAATGCATATATGAACTCTTGGTGGACCGACTCCATCCAAACTACAGCAGTCTTCAGTTTGGGGGTGACACGTATAATCCCTGGTTCAGTGTACTCACAGGGTCCCTAACAGTGGGAAGATGATAACAAAGAGGTCGGAGGGAGTGACTACAGGTAAGGTCCATATGCTACTTGAGTCAAGGTGTGTGGGCAGCTTCTAACATGTGGACAGGTGAGGGGCAGAGTTTCTCCAAGTCTCCAGAAGACTCAACCTACCCCACTTGCTTCAGACATCTGCACAACCATGAAGTCATGATGTGCTCTGTTTCGAACTACCTAGGCCTGTGTATTATTTGTTTGCCATGTCTGCCACAGACACTAATGTACAATGTGGAAGACAGAATCAGACTGGCCTTCAGCGTTTTAAACTGGGACTTAGAGCTAGAAGCTCGGGGATCTCTGAGGAGCGAAGACTACAGGCCTGCCTAAGACTCCATTTAGTACAGCAGAGAAAACAAAGGTCATCCCTTCTAAAGAAAGCGTATATCTTCTGTACCCGTCTTCTGCCAAACCCGGCAAATCCTGGGTTTTGTTTGTCTGCCACTTTAGCAAGCTAGAATTTGCATCCTCCCAAACTCACCTTGTGAAAGTGTGCACTCAGTGGGCTTAGCATATTCTAGAGTGTGCCACCGTCACTACTAATTTTAGATGGCTTTTCTCATCTCTCCAAAGAAACCTCATTTGCTAGGGCTGCCACGACAAAATCCCACGGGTGTGTGATCAAACAACAGCTGCCTATTTCCCCACAGCTCTGTGGGCTGGAAGTGCAAATAAAGGTACCAGCCGTGTTGTGTGTGTCATAGCGCATGTTTTTGAACACTTGGTCCCAAATTGGAAGATTGTGGAATCTGCAGGAGGTCTTGCTCACAGGAGGAAGTGGGTCACTGGGGCCCTGCCCACTTCTGGTCCACTAGCTTCCAATAATCCCAAGGCTGAGAGTGCCATTAGTCAGCATCTGAGCATAGATGCTGTATGTAATCCGCCTACCTGATGTTTCTACTGCCATGTTTGAAAAATCCCTTCATTTATGATTTTCTTTTGTTCTGCAGCTCTAAATATTTGTTTTTACTTCATGTGCATTGGTATTTTGCCTGTATGTTTGTCTGTGCTAGGGTGTTGGATCTGGAACTGGAGTTACAAAAAGTTGTGAGCTGCCACATGAATGCTGGGAATTGAACCCAGGTCCTCTGGAAGAGCAACCAGTGGTTTTAACCACAGAGCCATCTCTCTAGCCCTGTTTTGCACCTCTGAAAGCTTCTTGAAACTGTTCCCATGTTGGAGCATGGTGTTTGGGGTAAGCTGAATCTGTGTTCCTGGGCCATGCTCACTCATATTTGGCTCTAGAATAGCCTTCTCATTCCCTTTGAGATGACAGCTTTGTTTTTGAGCTGACAACAGAAAAGTGTGCTTTTTTATCCTAGGTAAGCGTCTCTGCTGTTTTTTTTACTACTTCTTATTAATTTCTTGTAATTTTGAAATTATGTGTTATTTTGTCACAAGAATTACTTATTATACTCAGATTGCTCTCCTTCGGTGTCTTCCTGACTTGGGATGGCAAGATGGCTCAGTGGGTAAAGCCATTCAGTTTCTGCACATGAGTAAGGAATTGCACTTGCAGCCTTCAGTCCTTGGAAACTAAGCATTAATCTATTGACAAGGTCAGAGCCCTATGCTCCAGTGACTCCCTCTGAGATCCTATGCTCTTGCTTGGACACTAAGTTCCCAAAACATACTCTTTGGAAAACACACTGAAACACCATGGTGCCGCTCCTCCAGAACTTCTGGCCAGGCTGCTCCGGAAATGTAGTTGGCCTTATCTTCTTGAATGGTGGGAAAGCTCAACTCCAGGCAGGACTGCAACAGCCATGTGTTTCTGTTTCTCTTCAAGACCCACAGCTCCTAGGCCGGGCGATGGTGGCGCACGCCTTGAATCCCAGCACTCGGGAGGCAGAGGCAGGTGGATCTCTGTGAGTTCGAGACCAGCCTGGTCTATAGAGCTAGTTCCAGGACAGGCTCCAAAGCTACAGAGAAACCCTGTCTCGAAAATCCAAAAAGAAAAGAAAAAAAGACCCACAGCTCCTGCAGGACAGCCACCCTAGGTTCCCTCCCACTGCTCCAGTCTAGCTGCCCCTCAAGTATTCCCTGTCTAGGAAGGGCGGGCAGCAAAGCCCTGGTGTAGAAATCACCCCCTTCAAGCTTGCAACAGGATGTTAAGGAGTCACCAGAGGAGTGGAGGAACTCAAGAGGGGAAGAGTTAAAACAGAAACCCCAGGCTAGCCTCAAGTTGTGAGGGCAACATGGATCAAAGGTCATTTTCACTTCTTGCCGGAACCAGAACACAAGCATGCTTTCTTTGTTGGTCTTCCATGCCCAACCGCAGCAAGTACAAGTACTTCCACAGGAAAGAGCTGTGTTCTGGGAAAAGGAAAATGATCGTCCCCCATGTCACTCAGCGAAGTCACTAAATTAGCAGTTCAGGTCCCAAGGAGGTCTCCTCAATCTGTTTTCTCATCAGCCGGCTCCATGAGCTGCAGGAAGGGCTGGGGGAGGACAGACAGGGGCCACTCCCATCCTCTGCTGTGTCCTGCTTCCCTGGGCAGGATGCTGATCTTTGTCTAAAGCAACTCTAGGATGCCTGCAGTGCAGATGCCCCACATTTAATACCATGGCAGCTCAAACACCTCCAGTTCCTCATCCAATAGGTGGGAATCCTAAAGCCACCTTACAGGCTGCGGAGGATCAGTTGAGGTACCAACTACAGTAGGAAACAGACTCTGAAAGGCTCTTTCCCACAATTCTCATTGCCCCCTACCTGTCCTTCTCCTTCCCCTAACAGCCAGCCATTTGAAACCAATGTCTGTTTAGCAAAGCTTTCACGTATGGAATAAGGCTTTATTCCTTGGAAGTAGACGAATTTGTGTTTTCCACTCTTTTGATACAAAATGTTACAAAAAGTTAACGTTTTTGAAACACGTGACTTCAAGATTTCTTTCTGGAGGCCACCAGTCCTCAACTTTGAAAATAGTTTCTTCACAGTGTCAGTGATTTTATGACACGTGCTGTGTGGGGTGGAAAGGCAGACAGTATCTTCGCAGCAAACCTGCCAGTTGATGTTTCTTGCCAAGTCACAGCATGGCAACAACTTGTTAGATCCCAGGACCCCAGGGCCAGCAGGGAAGACACCCGATCTGGAGATTAGTAACCAAATACAGGAAGGGCACCAATAAGCCAGGCTGGAACCAAAGAATGCACCAACCAGGGCTAAGCAGCCCTGGACATACCTGGGCTGCTTTTGAGTGACCTGAGGCTCGAACATCCGCCATTCTTAGGATGTGACAAGGCTCTTCTGTAACAAACAGACCAATCTGTACCCCAGGAAGACCGAAAAAATGAGGTTAGGAGGGCTATAACCTCAGGCACTGCTAACAGTACAGCAGGTTAAGGAATCCACTAGATTGCTGTTTTCCAGTTCATAGTGCTCTGTGAATGCCCTGGAAAGCCTGTACAATAGGTCTCCAGGTGCCACTCGGCACCCTCCCCGCTCAGCCTCGCTTCCCAAATCACGCCCTTGGTGCCACACTTCTCCACCTACCCTTCCCTCTAGCTCCGCCCCAGCGGGCCCGCCTTGCTTCAGGTCTACCCCGACCTCCGCTCCCAGGCCCACGACCCTCCAGTGTTCCGGCGGAGCTCCACCCAGTTTCTCCCTACTAACTCCTTTCTATAGTCTCTCCTTGTTCCTGCGGGGCCATCCGACTGCGCCCACCGCTCTGTCCCTTCCTTGGTCAGGCCGGGATCGCCAAGTCCTGTCTCTAGACATCCTCACCTAGCAGTTTAGCCCTGCCCCTCTGAGTCCTAGACCACGCCTACTACCCCGCCTCCTACACCCAAGACCCCAAAGCTTTCCTGCTGAAGTTGGCACCAGTCTTTCTCATGGACACAGGGTCTCACCATGTAGCCCTGACTGCCCTGGAACTCAATAAGTTAACCTGTTCCTCTAAATTGCAGTTATGCCTTTGGGTCCCGGCCCCGCCCCATGCCCCGCCCCCAGACCCGATTGCCCAACTACCCTTTACACAAGGCTTCACCCCGCCCCTCTGGACTTGGGCCACGCCTTTGACCCGCCCCCTTGCGCTCCGCCTTCCCAGAGGCGCGGACCGTGGATCCCCGCGCCTTTTGTGTGGAGCTTCGCTGCCGCGCGCGCCCATTCCCTCAGCGGCTGCCGACTGAGGGGCGTCGGCGCGCTCAGTCCCCTCAGCGAGAGGAGGGGCGCCCCGCGTGCACCCCGCACCCCATC
>NC_022009.1:43933630-43949285 GCF_000317375.1 Microtus ochrogaster
TCGTTCGCAGCACCCACCCTTCTTCTCCAGGTTAACCGTACCCAGATTTCTGGGGTGGTGGAAGTAGTGTATGCTGTTGGTTTTTTTTTTTTTTTCTGTGCAATTTTATCTTCTAAACTCATCTTCCTTTTATCTGTATTGTGAACTGTATATAAATCGAATAATGCACCATGTAATTTTGTGTCTGGCTTCTTTCTTCAAAGGTATTTCTGAAGTTCTCTATGATCTCTGGCCATGCATAGGGTAGATAGTCCACAGTTTAATTCAGTCTACTACTGTTAGTGGACTTTTGAATTGTTTGTAGCTTTTGGCTACTAACGCTGTAGTGAATGTGCCAGTGTACTTCTTAACGCTTTGATTTTTCTTGAGTATGTATTATGCCTACCCACAAGTAAATTTTTTGGAGGGAGGGGTTGGCTTTTTTTGAAACAGGGTTTCTCTGTGTAGCCCCAGCTGTTCTGGAACTCACGCTGTAGACCCGGCTGGTCTTGAACATAGAGATCTGCCTGCCACTGCCTCCCAAGTGCTGGGGGTTAACTGGCGCACACCACCACCGCCCTGCTAGATTCTTTTTTAAACATAAAAACATACATATCTTCTGCTGTAGTGGATAGAGCAGAATTCCCAAAGTGGTGGTACCAGTTTACACCAGTAAGCATTTAATAGCTCTTGTTTAAAATACTTGACAAGCCTTGCTAGTGTCGGCCTGACATTTTAGCCATTCTGGTGAGCGTGAAGTGAAAGTCCATCAGAGTTTTAATTTGCAGTTTCCTGTTGACTAAGGAGGCTGATTGCCTTTTTGTGTTTGCTTGGCATCTCTTGTAAAGTGCCTGTTTACTGTCCTATTTTGCTTGAGGGGTTTACTTGTTTTTTCCTAATTTGTAGGGTTTCTTTTCCTAAATGAAGAAGATAGGTTGTTGACATCTTGCAAAAATCTCAATGTTTTGCTTCTCACGTGAAATGATATTGTTCACTTGGAACTGAAGTATGAATATGGGATTGAATTGAATATGAAGTAGGGATTATGTTTCATTTTTACCTCACATCATTTATTCCTCATTGTTTATCAAGGTCATCTTTTCCTCAACTGCATTGCTGCCTTTGTCATCTTCTATCTGGAGAACATTTTTTTTTTCCAAGACAGGGTTTCTCTGTGTAACTTTGGCTGTCTTGGAACCTGCCCTGTAGACCAGGCTGG
Organism: Microtus ochrogaster; assembly: GCF_000317375.1. Classification (NCBI taxonomy): domain Eukaryota; kingdom Metazoa; phylum Chordata; class Mammalia; order Rodentia; family Cricetidae; genus Microtus; species Microtus ochrogaster. The sequence continues at coordinate 43,934,829 of NC_022009.1, forward strand.
TCTCAAACTCACAGAGTTCCGCCTGTCTCTGCCTCCTGAGTTGAAGATCATCCTTTAGTGGTTGTCTGTCTGTTTCAGTATAGATATCAGACTAGGAACCTTGCACTGAGTGATATCTGCAGCTCTTGTTTGTTGGACTTTTGTATCTTTTAGGTATATGTGTGCATACATGTTTGTGTGTGAGGGTACACACAAGTCTGAGGTTGGCATTGGGAGTCTTCCTCCATTGCTCTCCAGCTTATTCATTGAGGCAGGGGCTGTCAGTGGAACATACAACTGGCCAGTATGGGTAAGATTCACTAACCACCCTCTTGGTCCTGTCTCCTAACAGCTGGAATTGCAAGGAGGCTGCCACAGCTACACAAAGGGTATATATATATTAACCTTCCTCATGTTTGCTTAGCAAGCTATTTATCCTTAGAACCACCTCCTCAGCTTTAATCGTGTTTTTGAGCTCAGGCTGCTTGGGAACACAGTAGCTCAGACTTGCCTAGAACTCACCATCTTCCTGTCTGCTAAGATTCCTTTAGTCGTTTTGTGTGTGTGTTTTGCTAACAATAGGTTGCTGTTAGTTAGATTTTGCTTGAAAAATGCTTTATTCACTTTTTTATGGTTCATAAACAATTTTATTGAGATGTAATTCATACCACAAAGGTTGTCGGTTTTTAGAATATCCACAGAGCTGTGCAATCATTACTTCTTCCCTTCCGCTTTTTTTTTTTTCTTTTGGTTTTTCGAGACAGGGTTTCTCTGTGGCTTTGGAGCCTGTCCTGGAACTCCCTTTGTAAACCAGGCTGGCCTCGAACTCACAGAGATCCGCCTGCCTCTGCCTCCCGAGTGCTGGGATTACAGGCGTGCTCCACCACCGCCCGGCTTTCCCTTCCACTTTAAAAGAATATTTTCATTAATTAGCTGCAGAACTCAGGACTTCATTAAGCATTTGAAAGCTGTCTTGTAGTCTGACTTGATTGTTCCTGTTGAGAAGTCACTGGTTATGTTGTTGTTCCTTTTGATAATCTTGATCTGTCTGCTTCTTGTTTTTTGGTTTATTTTTAGTTTTGAGATAGGTGCTCACACCGTGGTCCAGGCTAATTTCAACTTCATGGCTGTCCTTGGTCTCTTGAATGCTGGTATTCCAAGCCTGAGCTGTTATACCTGGCTCTGCTTTTCAAGTGTTCTCTTTGCCTTTGGTTATCAGTAATTTCACTAGGCATGCTTCTTCCCTCCCACTCCACCCACTCCCTCTCTCTCTGTCTTTCAGTCTCTCTGTCACTCTGTCTCTCTCTTTCTCTCGTTTGATTTCTCACTCTCTCTTTCTGATGAAGTCTAGTCTAGCCCACACTGGCCTTAAGCTTGAGATGTTCCCACCTCAGCCTCCCAAATGCTCTGATGGCAAGTATGCAACAGTGCCCAATTTCAATCTCTTGTGTGTTTTTAACTTTATAGTTGGGTTCTTATGGTTTTTGTTTTTTTCTTTTTCTTTTTCTTTTTTTTGAAATAGGGTCTCACTGTAACTCTGGATGTCCTGGAACTCACTATGTAGAGCAAACTGGCCCCAAACTCACAGAGTTCTGCCTGCTTCTGCTTCCAAGTGCTGGTCTTATGGCTTCTTGAATCTATGGACTCGTGTCTTTCATTAGCTTTCCGTGCATCTGCCATTAGGGCTGCTTTTACCTATTTTCTCTTACATTTGCTTCTAGGACTGCAGTTGTTTATGTGGGTCATTTTATAGATATCTGTTTCTCTTTCCTTCTTTACCCTTTGTATTTATTTCTCCATTCTTCATTCTGGAGTTCTCTTCATTTATCTCTCTTCTGTTTTTTAGTAGAAGCTGTTATTAAAATTACCCATTGTATTCTTAAGTTCAGTCACATCTTTCAAATCACAATCTGACCACCTTTTATAATTTCTAGTTATCTACTTAACTTTTCAGCCTTGTCTTTTATTTCTTTGAATACACAATTTTGTCTGTGTTGGTACATTTTCAGGGTCTTTTTCTGCTGATTTTCATGCATATTGTTTTTGCTCCTTGTGAGCCTAATTCTTTTTTGTTTTGTTTTGTTTTTCTGAGATGGGGTTTCTCTGTGTAGCCCTAGCTGCCCAGGTACTCACTGTGTAGACCAGGCTGGCCTTGAACTCAGAGGTCCATCTGCCTCTACCTCTGCCTCCTTAGTGCTGGGGTTAAAGGCGTGGGCTACTGCTGCTCACTGCTCAGGTGAGTTCTAGCCAAGAATCACCTGTCCAGAGGTGGCACTGCCCTTGGTAGTCTGGTCCCTCCACATCAATTTTTAATCCAGAAAATGCCCCCCACAGACTTGCTTACAGGCCAGTCTAATGGAGGCAGTTCCTCTACTGAGATTCTCTCTTTCCAGGTGACTCAGCTTGTGTCAAGTTGATGAACTGCTTAAGTACCTTCTCAGTCTCTGGCAAGCCCTCCCACAGTGGCTCTAAGCAAGCATTGCTGTCTTTTGCCTCTGGTGTTTGTGTCTCTGTTCAGCTAAGAGATTCTTCTGATTTACTTAGTCTACAGTCATCAGACACAAAAGTCCTTGGTTTTTGCATTTTCCTGGAACAGTCTGAGTCAAAATTCAGTTCTGGAGACTTATGCTGCCGGGTAATGGAAGTTGTCGAGAATAGTAACAGCCATTTGCTTGTGTTTTGTCCCAGCTGGGTTCATTTGTTTCTGTTACTTTGTTAAATGCTCTTGGAGCTTCTTTTTTCTGTCCCCAAATGTGAACTCCTCGTAATATGTAATCAATTTAAAAAGTGACATTTCAGCTCAGTAATGCAAGTCAAATATTGGGAGGTGGAGAGTGTGAGTTTCATGCTCCAGGCTTGTTTATTTCTCCTGTGTGGCTTCCTTAGTTGTTGATGACTTAGTAAAAAGTCTTGAAGAGACTGCAGTATTTGACCAGAAATAGTACAATTCCTAGTTTCGCTCACTGGGTCCAGTAAGTCGGCAGCTATAGAAATTTGAGTTCTTAAAATTACTTCCAGGATGAGTTGTTCATTCTCTTATTCTTTTTCCTCCTTACATTTAATTTTAATATGGTTTTAAATTAGTTTAATTTAGCCGGGCGGTGGTGGCGCACGCCTTTAATCCCAGCACTCGGGAGGCAGAGGCAGGAGGATCTCTGTGAGTTCGAGACCAGCCTGGTCTACAAGAGCTAGTTCCAGGACAGGCTCCAAAGCCACAGAGAAACCCTGTCTCTAAAAACAAAAAAAAACAAACAAAAAAAAAAATTAGTTTAATTTGGTTCATTGTTGAAAAAAAATATAGCTGGACATCTATAACGTTTATATTTACTTGGAAGTATTTGACTTTTGCAAATAGTAGATGAGACCAGGGATCCTTTTGCCTGTAGTTAACTGTTGATTTGATTTGGCTATTTGTAACTATAGGAAAACACCATCTCTCCTCCCCTTCACATCATGGTGATCAGCATAAAGGAGCCAGGTGGCATGCACCTGCGGTGCCCAGGAGACTGATGTAGGAGGATCATTTGAGCAAAGGAGTTTGAAGCTAAATTGGACAACATAGTGAGACTCCTATCTTAAAAAAAAAAGCAACTTACAAGAAAGAAATAGAAGGCTTTTGTGACCTCAAAGGTGTGATTTCCTCCACTCAGCAAGAGTAGAAACTAGCTGAGTCTCCTCCAGTTTCATTCAGTTCTTTTTCATTTGGTTGGATTTGATTTTCTGAGACACAGTCTTCCTATGTGACCAAGGCTGACCTGGAACTCTGTGTTTCTCAAACTGTCTTCCAGTTTACAATCATTTTGCCTCTACCTCCTGAGTATTAGAACTTTTATAGTTCACTCCTGATAACTGTCTGTGTCAACTCCCACAGGCCAAGGACAAAGTTCTCAAGACTGCCCAGCAAATAGTTACCATACCTGAAGGAGTCACGGGAATTTACAGGGTTCCTTTTGTGCCTATTGCCAAAATCCAAAGGTGTATGACGGTAGCTGTAGTGTCTGGTGAAGTGAGGGTCCTGCCTCTGTCAGGGCCAGCTGTGTACGTAGAAGGCATGGCTAGTCTAGTATATGGGCAGGTCTGTGTGTGTTGGGAAGATCTCACGTGACCCAGAGCTCTGTGCCAGTTGCGTGTTGTGTAAAATGCCGATTACAGTAGAGCATAGTATAAGGTGCACAGACACCCCGGCAAACAGGCCTTGTTCATTCGCTGTCACCGACCTTCTCTTGCTAGCAAGGCCAGACCAAGACCTTTCTGAACTTACTGCTCTAGGTCGAGGGTAGTAGGCAAGAGCTTTCCAGATGTTTTTGCCCTCATGGTAAGATTAGTTTTAGAGGACATAGGTCATTATCAGGATCCCTCTCTCTCTCTCTCTCTCTCTCTCTCTCTCTCTCTCTCTCTCTCTCTCTCTCTCTCTCTCTGTGTGTGTGTGTGTGTGTGTGTGAATTTCTAGATTCCTGGTTTAGGACTGATGTCATTTTACCTGTGGACAGTGATTTTTAAGTTGAGCAGAAGCATTCTTTTGTTAAACTGCCACTTCTGGGCATGTAGTTCAATGAGAGAGTGCTTGCTCCACTTATGAGAGGCCCTGGATTCTACTGTTAGCATGCTAGCACTACAAAATCAAAAAAAAAGTCAGATCAGTCAGTTAGCAGATCAATCAGAGGCTCACAAAGTATTAAAGCACTAAATTGTGCTTGTTTTGTTTGATTTAATCTACATTTTTATTTTGCTCATCTACTTTTACAGACACACGACATTGAGACTTAGGGGTTTTTTTTTGTTTGTTTGGTTTTTTGTGTGTGTGTTTTTTGTTTCTTTGGGAAAGGGTTTCTTTGTGTATCTCTGGTTGTCCTGGAACTCACTCTGTAGACCAGGTTGACCTTGAATTAACAGAGATCTGCCTATCTCTGCCTTCTGAGTGCTGGGATTAAAAGTGTGTGCCACCACCGTCCAGTGAGATTTAGTTTTATAATTGCATACAGTCTAACGAAAATAAATCAATATTGTTTCCTTTGGGATTTTCTTCTCTAAGGGGAATCTGTATACAACAGTTTGAAAAACCCTACAATAGTCCCTATACTTGATGAAGAGACTCTTGAGTTGTGAGCAAATCCTAAATGCTGCACTAAGATCTGTAGTAGTTTAGAACAGATCATCTCCAGTGAATGACCTTCGACCCCCTTCCCCCACGAAACAGTCAGAAGTAGAGGTTTCTTCTTCCTTAGCCTAAGAGAATCACCTCCACTGAAGTCTTTTTCTAGTGGAAATTTTTTCTTAGTTTAAAAAGTCATTAAGAAAGGTTGGCAGTGGATCTGATATCTACTGCATGACATTTGAATAAGCCTGGTGTGGTATATTGTTTGTCAGTCACCTTACCACTGACAAACCATTTCCTTCACTTCCTTAAATATTCTGTGGGACGTTTGGAGTAGCTGCAGTTCATCACACAACACTCTGTGAGTTACCAGAGCCCAGGCTAGAGCACCTGTCTGTACAGCTTCATCATTGTAAGTAACATTGCGGTGAATATCTGTGCGCACCTCTGATTATGTCCTCAAGGGAAGTTAGCAACTGGATTGCTGGGACCAAAGAGAATAAACCTTTTAAGGCCATCTGTATACTACCAGGATGCTAAATCTAAATGAGGGGGAAGATAGAAAAGCAAGTTTAACCCTGGAGGTTTAAGTCAGAAGTTCTCCCTCAAAGGAAGGGCATTAGTGAGGTTGAAAGGGACACCAGAGAAGCATCTGTTTGTAGGTGATGATGGTGGGTGGTTAATGAAGAGACCACAGCTGGCCGAAGTCCCAAGAATAAGTGACTGCAGTGCTTGGTCCTTAAGGGGACATCTATATATCACACACACACACACACACACACACACACACACACACACACACACACACTTCTTTTCTTTGTCTCTCCCTCTTCCTCCTCCTCTCTACCTCCTTCTTTCCCTCCCCACCCCAAGCTCAGGGAACATCACAGAATGTAAGAGCCAGAATTAGGGAGGTGTGCTTTGAAATCATGTCTTCCAGGCGTGACATGGCTGATGCACTCTCAAACTCAACACCTCTGATGTCCTGCATGAAACCTGTAAAAATTTGGGTCCAACATTACATCATGGAATGGGGAAGGGCTTATAAGACCCCACCCCTCCCTGTGGGACAGCTATGGTGGCTGGGGGAGGGCTTTCTTTTTCTTCATTGGTATAGCCACAGATATATTACCCATGCTTCTGTAGGCAGCCCTCTTACTGGGTCACATAGACACAAAACACAGGAAAGTAGGATAGCTTGCTGTGAAGAATGGTTCCAGGGTTTCATTGTTTTAGCAGGATAATGAGGAGAGGGAGTGAAGAGGACTAAAACTCGTTATATAAATGTATGAAGTAGTCAAATACTTAAAAACATTAAATCATAAAAAAGGGTGGGTTTGTGGAAGTAACATGTTTTGCACGTTAGAGGAGCCTAGGCTTAGAATGGTGTAGTTTCACCTGTCCGCCAGTGGAGGGAGCCCTGTTTCCAGTTTCTCTGTAGGTGTTAGCTATGAAGATAGAGTGCCCTAATCTTTAGGGCTGTGTGAGTGAACACAGCTTTTTATTTATATTAAAAAATTTGAGTTTAACTTATTCAATGTACTTTTAAGCAACCCTAGTTTAAGAGTCAGGCAGCCTTGGTTTCTTCTCAGGCTGCTGCCTTTCAGCTAACTCATTGAACAATTAACTTTTTTTTTTTTTCTGGTTTTTTGAGACAGGGTTTCTCTGTGGTTTTGGAGCCTGTCCTGGAACTAGCTCTTGTAGACCAGGCTGGTCTTGAACTCAATTAACTTCTTTGATCCTCTATTTTTAAATGAAATATAAATATGGTAGTCCTACTTCCCAGGGTTTTGTGACATCAAATGAGAACATATTCAACGTTCTTAGCTGTGATATTTACTCTGTTCCATCACAATTTCTTCTGTGAAGAAGATAGTCCCTGGAAAATATGGAATGATTCTGAAAGTTTTGTCAGATCACAATATAATGTCCTCATTGTGTGATAATTCGGGGGGAGAGGGAGAAGTTGTTATTGGTTCTTCAATATTTATTAGTTTACTTGTTTATTTGATTTCTATGCTGGGTTTTGCACATGTTAGATCAGTAGTCTGTCACTAAGCTACATCCCTTGTCCTTGGTTTGTTATTTACGTTGTTGCATAGACTGGCCTGAAATTCAAGATCCTCTTGCCTCAGCTTCCCGAGTACCAGGATTCCAGGTATGTGTCACCATGCCTGATAAATACTTCAGCTTTAAAAATGAGTCAGGGTCATGTTCTAGAAAAGTCACAAAAGGCAACTGTTAAAACAGGAGACCTTATTTCTGGGAAGAGAAGATAATGGTACCAGAAGGGCAGATTAAGAAAATACATATTGCAGCAGAGCACATTTGACTCTAAAACTCAAAAAACAAAACCCAAAAAACACCAAACAAGAGACCTGAGCCTCTTTGTCTGGACTGTGAGAAATGCTTTTGTAAAGCTCTACACATGTCTTCTTCTCATCTTCCAGAGTCTAGAGACAGTTGAGGTTATACAAGCTTGACTTGGGTGGTCTCTTCACACCTCCTCTGTCTTTTGCCCTATGACAGGTCTGTGTGGGCCTGGCCTTTAAAGGTTCTCTCCTGTAAACATTGTGTGCCTTGCCTGAATACTGCAGCTTCTGGGGAACTGTGGTCGTTGGCTCTCATCAGCCGCCCTCTCAAAGAATCCTTAAGCAAGAAATATTCTGATGAACTAAACCACACAGTTGATCAAAGTCTTGTCATTGTCACCTTGCTAATTCCTTAGCCTTCAAATTTAGACTTGGGGATTTAGCTCAGTATCCCTAGCTTTGGTCCCCAGGACCACCATAAGCCACTTCCCTGAAAAAAATTCAAAGCTTAAATGTCGCTTTCTTATGGAAGTAGTCCTTGCCCTGTAGCCTGCGTGAAGAACCTTTCCTGTTTGTTGCCTGTGGACTGTCCTATGTTTTCTCTTATGTATATGTTACCTTGAATTCACAGAGATTCACCTGCCTCTGCCTCCAGAGTGCTGGGATTAAAGGCATGCGCCACCACCACCTGGCTGAGTATTTGTTTTTTTTTTTTTTGTTGTTGTTGTTTTTTGTTTTTTGTTTTTTTTTTTGTTTTTTCGAGACAGGGTTTCTCTGTGGTTTTGGAGCCTGTCCTGGAACTAGCTCTTGTAGACCAGTTGAGTATTTGTTTTTAATACTTAAGTTTGCCCTGTAACACCACAGGCTTTGGAAAAGGAGAAATTACACCCCTTTTGATATCTGTTGGACCTATAGGGCCTACCACTATGCCTGGTACTTGGTAGATACTTTGTAAGCATTGACACTGACACATACAACTAAAGTGGATGGCTTACCATGGCGTCATTCCAGTTGGCTTCCATCCACCTAATTATGATATTGCAGACAGCCACGTCAATTGGTAGACATTGGCACAGAGACGAAAGCTATTTGCATTGTGCTTAGCGAACTAACACATTGCTGGATGACAGTGCCTTTGTCTGTTGTCATACTGCTGCCATATAGTATTGTTTGATGACATGGTGGATTTTTCCCATTATTTCCTTTGTAAGAACTGTAACACTCACTATCCCAACTGTCCCTCAAACTTTATTGAGTATGGAAATCATCAGTAGCAAAGGGAAGGGCGTGTGTATGTTTCCAGAAGGTGATCCCAGGTCTCCCGCTCTATGGAGAGGGAGGGAGGGATCCTTAAGTCTAAGGATGTAAGTTTTGTAGGAAGACAGAGCAGATAGTCCAGCTCTCATATATTCTCCCCTGCTCAGTCCCCTCTGTTGCCATCTAGTGCATTAGTGTCAGGTTGCTGTTGAAACTTTATCAGCTGAAGTCTGTGTTTATTCCCAGTTCCTTCACTTTTCACTTTGTGTGCTTTTTCTGTTCCTTAGGCTCCTCTTGATAGTGAAAGTTTCTCTGATTTTCATTTTCCTTTTTGGGGTGATTTATTTAAAAAGTTTTAATTACACATATATGTGTGTTCATGTTTGTGCACATGTGTGTGGGTGCCTGTGGAGGCTAGAGACATTGGATTAACTGGAGTTACAGAAGATTGTGAGCCACCTGACATGGCTGCTGAGATCCTCTGGAAGAGCACACTGCACTCTTAACTGCTGAACCATCTCTTCAGCCCAGGCCTCTCCTGTCACTCACCGTGACTGCTATGGAGGACTACTGGTGGGCTGTGTTGAACGATTCCTCTTCATTGGGTTTTGTCTGATGTTTTTTTCTGGTGATTAGCCTAGGATTTTAACTTTGGAGGAGAGGGAGTTGCATGGTTGAAGTGCTGGTTTCCTCGGTTAAACAGAGGGTGGGTACTAGACTGACAGTGTTGCTGACCTTGGTCACTTGCTGATGATGTCATATTGCTTGTTTCTTCTGCTGGTTTTTTCTTTCCCCTCTGTGTTACTTTTCTCACAGTGACCAGATATCTCACAGAAACAATGCAAGAAAAGGAAACTTGTTTAGAACAGAAAAAAAAAAAAGGATTATCAAGTGCACTGCAAGGTAGTGGTAGGCAGGGGGCCTTCCAGGGACAGGGAGGTTCTTCATTTTCAAAGGGTTGTTTGCCCTATGCACATATAGAGAAGCTCATGGGGATGGGAGCATGTGGAGACAGGAAGAGGGTCCTGGAGACAAGAAGAGGGTCCTGGGGACAAAACACTGCCTTGCAGGCAGTGGCCTGCTTCCAGCTTTGCCCTACCTCCTTAGTTTCCAGGACTCAATATAGCACCAGCAGCTGAGGCCCAATGGTTTGGTACACACACCTGAGTGGCACATCTCATAGTCAACTCATAACACCCTTTATACTGTACTCTTTCCATGGAAGCCATTGTGCACAGCCCACATGTAAGTGATAAGATGTACTGGTCAGTGTTTTTGAAATGTTAATAGTATGTTAATGTATATTAGACAAACACCAGTTTATCTTGTCCATAGTGTTTTGGGTGTGTTTCCCAAAACTGAACCGGAGACCAAGTCTTATGTGAGAGGAGTATGGAAGGAGATATTACTCTAGTTACCTAGTTTTATAGGCACTGATATTTGAGAAGAAAGGGAAAAATAAGTATGTATTAGCTCCTACTCCACTTGTCCAAAGTAACCCCCAGCACACTACCACCTGAGTCTGGTGACAGTCATTGGTAGATATCAAGAGGAGGGGCTGCCATAGCATCTTACTGCGGCACAGCAGAGAACCCAGAAGTGGGCCCTTGTAAGCACTTGCGTATTACTCTTACTAAATAAAAGGTAGATATATTTCATTTTTCAATTCTCTCAGTCACTGCTTCTCAAATCTTTAATTTTAGCCCATAAATTCTGTATACTCCTGGATTGAAGTCAGCCATTTTGTTTGATTCTTAATGCATGTGTTTCTGTGTGTGGTTTTATTCAGACATTCAAATCTCTGGTCCATCTGGAATTTAACAACTGGCTTGAGAGACAGATTCACCTTTACCCTTTCCAAGTACTACTCCTTAGAAAGCCCATTTGCTCTCAGGGTTTGGAGTCCTGTTTTTTTGTTTTTTTGTTTGTTTTTGTTTTGTCACAGATAATCAGTTGTACCTGTCTCTGGATTTACCATTCTGTTGTCCTGGTCTGTATTTATTTATCCCTGTGCTGATACTAATAACTGATTTTTAATTAAAGAAGCTTTAAGTTGGTTTGAACTTTTTGTAGGATTAGTACTATCATTATCATTGCTTTGGTAAGAATCCAGTAACTGTTTAGTCCATGAGGCTGGATATCTCACCTGGTCTTCGGCGTATTCTGGAATCCCAAAGAAGTAGGCTCCAATGTCAGCGAAGGAATGGGCTTGTTAGGCAGATTGAAAGCAAGCTGGCAGAGAGGGCAAATTCCCTTCTTCCAAGTCCTTTATAAAGGCAGCCAGAAGAAGGTGTGGTCTAGATTAAAGGTGTCTTCCTACCTCAAAAGATCTGGATTCATTGTGTATCTTCCCACTTCAAAAGATCAGAATTAAAAGTGCATCTTCCCCACTTTATTTAATTAAGGAAAAAAAATCCCTTATAGGTTTAAAACCCAGTTGCTTGGGTTTTAATTAATTCCAGATGTGGTCAAATTGACAACCAAGAATAGTTATCACAAGCCAACCCTTTGTCAACTTGACACACAATTGTATCTCCATATGTCATGCTTAACTTCCAAATGAAAACAATGGCCAGATCATATTTGCACCTGTGGTGGTTTGAATATACCATATATATATTTGAATGATTGATCATTAGGGTGCGGCAACTACTAGAGAAGGAGTAGAAGTGAAATGGGTGTGATGTTGCAGGAAATGTGTCACTGGAGTAGGCTTTGAAGTTTCAAAAGCCCCCCCCCCCAAAAAAAAGTGGGCATGGTGTCCGGGACCACCCCTTTAGTCCCAGCGTTTCTGAGGCAGAAGCTGGCAGATCTCTGAATTCGAGGCCAGGCTGGTCTACACAGCTAGTTCTAGGACAGGGTTACAAAGAGAAGCCCTGTCTCCTAAAAACCTAAACCAGGTCCAATGGCTCCCTCTTCCTGCTGCCTTCAGATCCATAAATAGAACTCTCAGCTACCATGTGTGCTACTATGCTCCTTGCATAAGGATAATGGACTAAACCTCTGAAAGTGTAAGCAAGCCCCAATTAACTGCTTTCTTTTTATAGGAGTTGCCATAGTCATGGTGTCTCTTCACAGCAGTACACTAAGACAACACCTAACATGATATAACCACTGATATTCTCTTAATTGATGTTATATTACATGATAAAGACATTGAGGAAAGAAAGCACAAATATCTGTACAAATAGTTTCTTAACAAATAGGACAGAAAAACTCATGTTAATTATAATCCATGTTTCTGGTCACATGACCTTAGTTGGTATTCATAACTATCTTTCTCTACTACCCATTCTATATTTTCTCCAACCTCAGCAAGCACCTCAAATAGGTGTTGACTCTTTTCCTGACACATCCGTGACCTTTGTCATCCTGCTTGGATTAGGTTGTTATGGTTTCCCATTGACTTTAATCGCAGGACATGATAGCACAAGAGATGCCCTAAAACAGTGTTTCTTAACCTGTGGGCTGCAACCCCTTTGGAGGTTGATCAACCCTTTCATAGGGGTCACCTAAGACCATCAAAATCACAGATATTTGCATTATGATTCCTAACATTAGCAAAATTATAGTTATGAAATAGCAACAAAAATAATTTTATGTTGGGGTCACCACAACATGAGGAACTGTATTAAAGGGTCTAAACATGAGGAAGATTGAGAACCACTCACTGCCCTAAAGGTTCTCCTGCAGTCTAGATATAATCTCTTTCTCCATAGGAAAAGCAATCCAATTTACCTTTGGTAAGCTGGATCGATCACACCTCCTAACACTGTTATTTCTTTCTTAGCTTGTTGACTTAAGGGCATCAGAAGTCCAAAGTGGCTGGTGGGTAGTCTGAACTTCCAGTTCAATAGGATGCTCATTGTGGCCCCTGGCAGGAACATTCCCCACTGTATAACCAAAGCTTCTAGACCAGCAAAACTTAAGGTTACAGCAACAGAAAACAAAAATCTTTACAGTGGGTCACTAGGGGTGATAGTGAGTGGAACTATTCCTTTTTATACCCCTTGATTCCTGAACCTCTGGATCCTGGCTATATATTGGACATTGATTCAAAGCATGTATCACCTTCTGAGAACTCTGCCTGAGCCCTCCAGGCAGCTGCCACCTAATTGACCATGTAACTGTGTCTTCAAAAGGCCATTTCATCTTTCTATCAGTCTAGCTACTTCAGGATGGTGGGAGTCATGAAAGACCAGTGGATTCTATGATCATGGGGCACTGTTTTACTTCTCTGGCTGTGAAGCAAGTTCCTTGGCCAAAAGCAGTACTATGTGGAATACCATGCTGATAGATAAGGCATTCTGTAAGTCCGTGATGGTAGTTTTGGCAGAAGCGTTATGTGCAGAAAAGGCAAATCCATAGCCAGAATGGCATCTACTCCAGTAGGGACAAAGCATCAGCCTTTCTACAGAAGTGGCTCAGTGTACTCAACCTGCCACCAGGTCACTGGCTGGTCCCCTGGGAAACGGTGCCATATCTGGGGCTCAGTGTTGGTCTCTGCTGTTGGCAGATCTGGCACTCAGCAGCAGCTGTAGCCAGGTCAGCCTTGGTGAGTGGAATTCTGTGTTGTCCAGCCCATATATAACATCCATTGTTGTGGGAATGCATTCTGCCAATAGCTTTGGGGTACTGGCCTTCAAGAGTGGCTTCTTGCCTGCAAATGTGATCTCTTAAAAGGAGAGAGAGAAGTTGCACATACACGCTCTCTTGGGTTGTGAAGACTGGAGTTAGGTAGCATGAAGCAGTGTGTGGCCGGTTCCCAACTCCCTAGATTCATGAATCTGTTCTCCCCAGTACCCCTCAATAAATTTATATATATATCAATATATATTTCTTTGTGGTTCTTTCTATTTCTGGTGCCCACATGAGCAAACTGCCCCACACAGCTTCACGGGGCTAGCTTAATAACCCCTGCCCACCCCACCTCACCCTTAACCCTCCTCCACCATACCCGCCTTTGTTTATTGGCCTATTGGGCAATGACCAGAATGACTTGAGAAAGAGGCTGACTGTTCACAGAATGGGTCAGCTTTTTTGAATATTGAATTCCTCCTCTGCTTATGTCACCTATGGTGATTATTTACATGGGTCACAAGTATCTACACATCCTTTGTCCATTTGGTGAGATCCATCCACATACTTCTTCCCCAAATGCTTCTCACCAGTGTTCCAATTACGCTCTTTCCTAGTCCCTGACCATCCAGCCAATCCATTGGCTACAGCTCATGAGTTAGTGAATAATCACACATTTGGCCATTTTTCCTTCCAAACAAACCCTAATACCATGTGTACTGCTTGAAGTTCTGCCCACTTGAAGGTTTCCCCTTGTCTTTGTTTTTCGGGGTTGTCCCAGAAAGGAGCTGTAATGTTGCAGCTGCCCACTTCTGGGTGGTGCCTGCATAATGTACAGAAGAACCATCAGTAATCAAGCCCTGGTCTTCTCTTCCCCAGTCACCTGATCATATCGCACACCCTTTGAGGCCCCAGGTGAATGCTTGGTGGCAGACGGCTTTGCAAAAGGCTGTAGGTCCCTCTGGGGAAGGTCTGGGAAAGGATAACAGTAAAACCCTTAGGTATTTTATTGTGGTCCTTCCTCAGGGGAACCTGACTTCACTCAAGGAGTTTTGGGTCTGCAAACTGGCTCAAGTCTGGAAATTGATTCATGGGTCAAGATTACCTTTTACCATGATCCAGTGGAGCCTTTCTTTCATTTGTTTGAGAGTTTTCCCACTTATAAATATCAAACAAGTCAGGTGGTGGTGGTGCACATCTTTAATCCCAGCACTCAGGAGGCAGAGGCAAGCGGAT
>NC_022009.1:43949820-43950514 GCF_000317375.1 Microtus ochrogaster
ACCAGGCTGGCCTTGAACGCAAAGATCTGCCTCCTCTGCCTTCCTAATACAGGAGTAAAAGGCATGCAATGCAACACTACTACCTTGTGCAGTAGCATTCTCTTCTCTTTCATGCCTGGAAACACCATGATTGATTAGCCATTACTAAAGGTCCATACAAATTATGCACCCATAAAAGTCAGTTTGCCTGTGTTGCCCATTACGGGCTAGGACATTATGGACATTGCTTTGTCTATACTGCCCATTACTATAACCACAGTCACCTTGTCTCTAGGGAATCAGTGCTGCCACCTGGTCCCTGCTACTTCAAGACCCAATTAAACCCCTTGCATTTAATTCATCTAACTGAGAGAAATGTCTCCAACACTAAGGGTTGTCACAAGGAAAAGTGTGACCACAAAGCTCTTCAACTGTGCTAGTGCCCCCTCACCATTTTGCATCTTGTTGGATTAGTGAAGGGCACGTCTTCTGGGCTTTCCCATTGTGGAAGGTTAGGTTTTACACAGTGTTACCCACTCTTACATTGCATTTTCCCTGAGCCTTAAAATCCTTTGATCAACACCCAACCAAGGAATATCAGGCATCTCCAACTCCTTTTCAATAGACCATCTATTGACAAATGCTTCAACCAACCATTCAGACAAACTTTTGATACCTTTGTTTGTTTTTAATTGTGAGAGTTTCCATATTAAAC
>NC_022009.1:43950903-43951456 GCF_000317375.1 Microtus ochrogaster
TTCAAAGTTCCCAGCCTCAGTAGAGTTCTCTCACACATGCCCATCTCTAGTTACAAGATCCTATTCTTTACTTATTAGTGCCCTTACTTTGACCACCCACACCCACCGAGAATGGGACCCACCTGAATTTTTGCTATAATTCAGGCAACCTTATAATGAGGGCTTTGGTTTGCTTTTCCACACCTTGACTGCTGAAGACAAGATTCTCTTCCAGGGCACACTTTAGACTGTTTACACAAGTTTGTTGTTGGCCTTCATCGTATTCAGAGATGCTAGAAGATGGTTAATTTTACCATGGAGCTCCTTCTTTTCCTTTGTCAGTTTATCCAGAGCTACTAGGAGCAACCAACTAGCATTGTTATTTTCTTGTTTTTCCATAGACAAAATTTTATATACAGATTCACCAAATCTGTTACCTCTCTCAATTGTTGATTCAGGATAATCAAAGCATTTGTCTCCTTAAGTTTGTAAAAAAATTATATATATATATATATGTATATATATATATATATGGAATTTATTAATTAGGCTTACAGGTCTAGCTAGTCCAACA
>NC_022009.1:43951661-43953121 GCF_000317375.1 Microtus ochrogaster
AATAGTTATTCAGTCCACGGGGCTGGATATCTCAGCTGGTCTTCAGTATATTCTAGACTAAAAAGATGTAGGCTCCAGTGCTAGTGAAGGAATGGACTTTCCAGGCAGAGTGAGGGTGGTAGTTAAAGAACAAGCTTCCCTCTTCCATGTCCTTTATATAAGCTGCCCGCAGATGTGGCCCAGATTAAAGGTGGATCTCCACACCTTAAAAGATCTGGATTAAAAGTAAGTCTTCCCACTTCCAATGATTTAGTTAAGAAAAAGTTCCTCACATGTGTAACCAGCCACTTGAGTTTTAGTTAATTTCAGATGTAGTCAAGTTGACAACCTAGACTAGCTATCACAAAAGAACAAGCAAAAAAGCATATTTAACAAACCATACAAGGAAGGGTGGCTGGAGAGATATGTGGTTAAGAATACTGGCTGTCTTGCAGATTACCTGGATTTGATTCCCACTACCCACATGGAGGCTCACAATCATCTGTAATTCCATTTTCAGGGGATCCAAAGCCCTCTGCTGTCTGTTCTGGGCACCAAGCACTTGTGTGGTACACATACATACATATGAGAAAAACTCTCAAAATGAAATGAATAAATCTCATTTTAAAAGTAGCTCTAGAAGGGTAGATTTCTAAACTCAAGAGTTCATCAGTTTTCTGTTCATACTACAACAAAAATACTCCCAACCCCTCAGAGGTTAATCCTTAGGGATTTAATTAATCTGGGGTTATTTATTTATTTGTTTGAAGTCTCCAGATACTTAAATGTGCAGCCAGAATTGAGTACTACTGAGCTAGTCCTGAGGTCAAGACCATGCCTGATTTATCCAGTACTGGAGTCTCAAAACTTAGCTTCATAGTAGCTCAAATGTGGTAAGTGTGCATGAATAGGTGTTAAATGTTTCATTATTCCCTTGTTTCTCAGATGCACAAGACTTCAGAGGTTGTTTGCCTAGGGTGCTCAGGTTAACTGGCAGGTAGAGCAGTGAAGCCCAGATTTTTCATCTTTCAGCTCTATTTTTTGGCCATTTTCCTTTGTACATATATGCATTCTCAGTTCTTATGTTGTTCAATGTTATAACTTCTACCCCAGTTCCCACTCTGAAGACGGAGGAATGAACTTTAGATGCTTAGAAAGCTAACCGCCTGACCGTGTTGTAGTATCAGTGTTCTGTGTCAGCTCACCCTTTAAGTCAAGTAGGAGTGGGGCAGAGGAGATGGAGACGAAGAAACATGGAACTGAAATTCACTGTATTCTCTGCCAGGCATCAGGCTTCAAGCCTCTGACTTAAGTTACTCATTCTTACTCTCTTTAAAAGAATTGTTCTTATTTTAATTATGTTTATGCATGTGTGTGCTGGTGCCTGTGGAGTCAGATCCTTCTGGAATTGGGGTGGTTGTGGGCCGTCCAGGGTGGGTGCTGGAAACTGAACTTAGTCCTTGAGTCCTCTGCAAGAACAG
>NC_022009.1:43954966-43959369 GCF_000317375.1 Microtus ochrogaster
ACCTGGCTCTGCCTCCCAAGAACTGGAACTAGCTTTGTGGATTTTAATTAGGATTCTCATGACTTTCTGTTAAGGTGATTTTAGGTCCATGTTCCCATATCCTTGTTGCCTTATCCAGTCTTGACTTGTGTAAGCTCTCCCGAAAAACTCCAAATATGGTGGAGATCAAATAGGAAAAGCTATAATGAATTATAAAGGATTATATAAGAAAATCACCCTCTGATTCAGTGTGTGTGTGTGTGTCTGTCTGTCTGTCTGTTTGTCTCTTTCACTTTAAAGGATTGGATTCTAACAGTGATATACTCTGGACTAGTCTAATAACAGTAAGAAAAGATTTAAGAAAAATAAAATTGAAGGCATAAGGGGGGGGTGGTATAAGGCAGAAAAGATTTACAGGACTAAGATTTAGAGAGATGGAAACCCTGGAAGATAAAAGAAACATTTAGCATCATTTGTCCCTTTGAAACATTTGCCATTGGTAAACTTGTTACCTGAGATCAGAGCTCTAGTCAGATCTGTGGGACTGGGGAGATGAAAACTGGCATTCTTGTGTACCAAGAAGGAGGAATGATAGCTATTAAAACCCCACTTCCCCCAAAGATTCTACTTAGAGGTAAATAAACCAAAACTAGATTGTCCCAGAAGCCAAAAGGAGAAAGACACCAGGAACAGGCATCAAATCACTGGATATTCATGCATTCTAGAGAGTAAATGTGCTGTACCTTTGCTCCTTCACTGTGGCAGTCTCAGCACAGAGGTAAGAGCATGTGTTGTTTTTCCCTTCTGGGCACCTGTGAACAAGTGAGTCTGCCACTTCCCCTCAGGTGTGTGTTCATAAGTAAGTGGGAGGGTTTTTACTTAATCCTTAAAAAATGTGACTGAGCACCCAGACATTTAGAGCTTAGAGCCAGAAAAGCCCCTAAAGGTCAGTCAGTATTATGACCTTTGTCTGTCTTTTCCCTTCCCTTCCCTCCCCTCCCCTCCCTTCCCCTTCCTGTCCCCTTATTTATTTATTTGGGTATGTGTGCAGGTGTGCACTTTTCATGGCATGCATGTCGAGGTCAGAAGACCACTTTCAGGAGTCAGTTGCCACCTTCCACCTTGTTGAAACAGTGTCTCATTGTTTCTGATGCCCTGCATATTCCAGACTAGCTGGCTTGCAAGTTTCAGGCATTACTACATCTGGCAATTAGTGTGGATTCCAAAGATCATCAAACTGAGGTAATCAGCCTTGTAGCTAGTGTTTTCACCCACTGAGCCATCTTCCTGAACCTGACCTTGTAATCTTTTTATGTATGTGTGTGCACATGCTGAGGTATAGATATGGTCAGAAGGCAGTTTTATGGAGTTAGTTCTCAGCTTCTACCCTTACCTGGTTCCAGCAGTCAAACTCAGATCATCAGACTTGTTTAGCAAGCCTTTACCCAGCTGAGCCACCTCACTAGCCTGCCTTGTGCAATTTATGTTTGAGACAGAGTACCTCGTAATTGTTTTCTGATATGTAAACACATAAATATCTTACTGTACACAGTAAAAGTAACATTAAATATTTTATGTAAAACTTCAGGAATATAGGCTACATGTAGTTAGGCCTCTGATGACTGTCAGTTTTGAACATGTGTAGACTTATTTTTTGCCATTCTTTTAACAGTATATATAGCATAACAGCTGATGACACAGTATTTATATGACATGAGATATTTGAAGCAACCTAGAGGTGATTTTAAATACATAGGAGTATGTGTAAATGCAGGGCTATTTTATTTTGTTGTTAACTATTATTTTGATATTATTAAAATGTTATTTTCAAATTTTTATTTTATTTATGTGTGTGTGTGTCTGTCTGTCTGTTTGTCTGTGTGTCTGCTGGTAACATGAGGGGCCAGAAGAGGGCATTGGATTACCTGAAGCTGGAGTTACAGGTGGTTGTGAACTGACTGACATGGATGCTGGGATTTGAATTAGCATCTCCTGAAAGAGCAACAAGTGCTCTTATCCACTTAGCCATCTCTCCGGCCCCAACAGTGCTATTTTATAAAAGAGAATTGAGGAGGTTAGCCTCTGTTCTGATTCTGCCAGTTGTAGTTTTTTTGATTGGCATATTCTCTCTCCCAGTTGTCTTTTCAATATATTTGGGCAGATTTCACCAGTGAAATCTAGCTACTCAAATGTCTTACTTCAAATTAGATTTTTTTTTGAAGGCCTGCCTTTCACTGAGCTCAAATTTGTTCAAGTCTTAACAGTTTAGATTCTCACCAAGCAGGGTGGCACAGACCTCTGTAGTCCCTGAGATAGAAAGGTAGTGTTTAAGACCAGCCTGGGTTATATACAGTTCAAGGCTAGCTTGGGCTGCAAGAGACCAATCTTAAGAAAATTAAATCAGGCAAAAGAAGACAAGCAATTTAGATTCTCTTTGTGTTGAACATAGAAGAATTTGGACCTGGCACATGAAAAACCTTGTGTACAAAATAGAAATACATCTGGTGCTGGAGCTAGTCTACCCATAGATAAAAATCAAATGTGTCCACTGGCACTGCTTCCTCCTGGCAGCTCAGATTGCCAACTGAGCAGCTCAGTGCTCTGTTGATAAACATTTTCTTTCCTGGGCAGAAGGGAATTTCTGTCCTTGATTTGTGTCACTAAGTGGAACAGAATTGTAAGCGGCAGACAGATGAGTCTCAAACAGTAGCAGCACTAAAAAGGACCAGTTGGCCCCTCTGCAAAAGAAGGCAGTGATGTGTCTCAGAGTGTCATCTGTGGGTAATGAAGCAGTGGGACTGTCAAACTCACAGATGGGTCATGACTCATCAGACATGTATTTTCACTGGATTTCTTCCTCCATGTGAGTTGAAGACATGGTCTTCTGTACATGCAGCTCAGATCAAAGAGCACCACGTGCCTCAAGCCTGTCTCAAACTAGACTTCACTACCCTGAAATTAATGAATAGTAGTCAACAAGGGTAGCAGAAATCCATCAAAATACCTCGAAAAACCAAAAAAAAAAATACCTTTTAACAAATACAGGACAGCAGAATATCCATGTAACCTTGGACTTTTTTCCTCAAGCCATATGCAAAGTGTAACTCAAAATGGATTGAAACCTAAATACAACATCTGAACATTTAACCCTCCAAAGAGCTGGGGACATAACCAACTGTAAAAAGGGTCTAGATTGGGGCTGGAGAGATGGCTCAGTGGTTAAGAGCATTGCCTGCTCTTCCAAAGTTCCTGAGTTCAATTCCCGGTAACCACATGGTGACTCACAATCATCTGTAATGAGATCTGGTGCCGTCTTCTGGCCTGCAGACATACACACAGACAAATATTGTATACATAATAAATAAATAAATATTTTTTAAAAAAAGGGTTTAGATTTAATTGCTGACTCCACAGTACTAATGAGGGCTCTGTCACTCTGGTTATAAAGCCCTTATCACATGATTCACACATTTCTTTCCCCATTTAGGGATTTTGTTTTCATTATTTGGATAATACCATTTTTAGCACTAACATTGATGACATTCAATTTGTGTTGTGTTTGTTTGTTGTGCAGAATTAGGGTCAAACACAAGGCCTTATACACACTTAGCAAGTTTCTGTCATTTTGTTTTCTTTTTGTTGTCTGGTACCAGAGATTAAATCTAGTGCTTTCTTCTACCATTCAAAGTGTATAATGGGTTTCACTACATGCAGTTGTGCAAACATGCCCACATTTGAATTCTAGAGTGTTGTTATCATGTTAAGAGAACCCGTGTTCACTAACTGCCACTCCCCATTCTTACATAGCCCCCTGAACCTTCTTATCTGCTTTCTGTCTTTGAATTCCTCTGTGCTGCACATGGAGTCATACAACACGTGGGGTTTCCTGACTGCACCTTTCCTTTGGCACATTTCTAAGGTTCATTCATGTTCCTCAGTGTCATACTTTCTTTTCATCCCACCCATGGGCACACAACACTTAGTTGATTCATGTTTGGATTTTGTAGTGTAAAATGGCTCTCATTAAAAGTACTTACTGCTCTTAGCGTACTTGGATTTGACTCCCAGTACTCATCACATGGTGTCCCAGCAACTACCTGGAACTTTAGTTCCAGGAGATCCAGTGCCACCTGCTGGGCTCCATGGACACTGCACACTACACACATGCAGGCAACGCACCTATAGATATTAAAAGAAACAAATAAAATCTTAATAAACAAAAAATAGCTTACTACCATCCTCCTAGAATCTGAATGCATGGAGAGGCATACTTTGCAAGCAAAATAGAAAACAGGCTTGATGAACCACATGGTCCCGGGTCTGTTTCCACATCCAGGTGGACATTATATTCTGATTTCTGCCCATCTTGTCTTTCTACTGCCATGGCACTAATTTAAGTATTATTTTTTTAATTCATACTTTTT
>NC_022009.1:43959939-43960470 GCF_000317375.1 Microtus ochrogaster
GCCTGCCTCTGCCTCCCGAGTGCTGGGATTAAAGGCGTGTGCCACCACCGCCCGGCTAATTTCCTCATTCTTATGAGGCCACTCTCACATGTTGTCTATAGTCTTCTGTTATTTAATGTGTGAATAGTCTTTTTTTAAATAAACAACTTTATTTAGGACTTCATAGCGGGAACGTTCCCAGCTAGCTGCACAGACAAGCAAGGTATTATTGTTTTAACACAGGAGCCAATGAGTATAGAGAAGACAGCACCAAGGTTATGGGTCAGACTTGGACAGAGGCCCTAGGCTAATGCTGCTTTCCCATAGTGGGGCATACTTTCAATAGTTATTTTGTTTTGGTAATGTCAGGAACAAATAAAAAACTAGTACCAGATTCTATTATGTCTGGACTGATGTCGCTATGCATATACAAATTCCAGGGCATTTTAGTATCACTGCCATAGGCAAAGAAAGCCCATTTCTTCCTCACTGCTTTCTTATGTTCATTCATGCCTGAACTCTTTTTTTTTTCTTTTTTTTTTTTTTTTTTTT
>NC_022009.1:43960610-43967453 GCF_000317375.1 Microtus ochrogaster
ATTAAAGGCGTGCGCCACCACCGCCCGGCCATGCCTGAACTCTTAACTTTGAACCATGCCTTGATGAAAGTCTCAGATACACAACGAAAGTGTCTCAGATGGTAATAGCTATGGCTTAAGAGCAACAGGCATCTCTGCTTAGCTCTCTACTTGGAAGTGGCCAATGCCTCACCTCAAGCACAATACAGAGAACCGGTTTAGGAAGTGGGGTATGAGTAAAAGCAGTAAACAGCATTCAAGATCTCTGGTCTGTGCAAACTGACATGAGGCTGCAGAGCTGCTGCTCACACTGTACTAGAGACCACAGCCTCTAGTTAAGTCTGCAAACTGCTGGCTAAATGCCTTATCTATATAGGTCTGACATTCTCTACGAAAGAAACCAAATCTGAAGGAGTAGCATTATCTACAGCATAGGAAGGACTGTGAAAATGATGAAGGCTCACACAGAATTAACACTTTTCTTGAAGGGCACCTTGAGTTACATTTGGCATTTGTTTGAATTTATCTATTAGGGCCAGACTTATGGACATTTTATTGTATTTATATCTTGGCAAAAAAAACTTTGGTCATAGTTCTACAAAAACTTGTTAAAAGGTTATTTTTGATTAAAATATTCTTTGAGAAGTGATACACAACAAGAACAGAAAAGTAAACATTCACACCTAACATGAGAGCATCTTAAATACAGCAGGAGTCAGTAGTGCTTACAGAAAGGAGGGTCCTTTTAAGGAAAAGGAGCCAGTATCAAAATAAGGCACGCCCTATTATTGTCACCAATTTGTACTAGGCAGTAGTGTTCTTCTTGGAAGGCACAAGCTGGGAATCTAATCACCCAAAGGTTTGAAAATGTGGTTTTGAAGACAATGTCAGATGTGGGGACAACTGACTGAATAGAATCCCCTTCCTGGAATCCACAGCGAGTCATCAGTGACAATATCCACCTCGACTCCAGCACTCTGGAACACCAGAAGTCCTCTTTCCTAGTCAGTGCATAACTTTGTGAAGGCACTGTGCAAATTGTGGGCAGGGCAGCTTACACCCCCATTTGGAGTATATATTAAAACATGGGCACATTTCCTAGGCACTGAACTCTATGTAAACTAACAAAAATAATTTTTTGGGGGAAAAAAACAGTAGGTAAGCTCAATAAGTAGGCTTCGGTTTCACCAGATTCCTCACTAAGAGACATACCACACAATAATGATGATGACAACAATCACCAGGACACTGATCCCTATCGCCCACATCTTGCAGTTCTTCCACCTGTACTTTCTCTTCAGCTTGGCAGGACTTGTTTCAAACTGAGAAGTGCCTGCCTGCAGTGCATCTGCGCAATCATCTAGCTCTGAGAGCTTCTCATCTCTTTCTAACACCTTGTCCACGCTGACTCTCATGATATCAACCACCTCATCTACTTGATTCTGTGTCTGCTGGAGTCTGCGGTTACTGCCAGAGGCAGCTCTTGAACTTCCTGAAGGCACACCTGTGGAGATTTTGGCAGTGGCGGCAGCAACCAACCAAGGGTCGGTGGACTTGTATGAATAGTCGTGATTTGAGTGCCAGTTTTAATTGATCAGTAGTCACATGTAGCTGATGCCTGTCATCCATCCTTGTAGAAAGCCCTCTGGGACAGTGCTGGTCTGCCTAGATATTCAGTACAGTAAGCACCTAGCAGATATTTATGAATGACTGAATATAATCATGACTGTTATCTCTGCTTTTGTACTTCAGCATCCTGCCTGGATGCTATGAGGCAGATTATTGGATTTTTAAGACAGACCTATATCTCTTCCTTCTTCATGTATGTGGCTGTTATTAATTTCTTTAAAATTTTTGTAAAGTAATCCATTTTACATAATCCAAAAATAGTGCCCAAGAATTAAAAGATGACAATGACTTCCCCAAATTGACTCTGCCCTAAGTTAAACACTGCTCACATGAGCCTCATGCAACTTGGTGAGTGGGCTCTAGTGTATCAAGGATTCTTACAAATAGTTGAATCTAGATGCAGTGTGACCAGGGTAGAATCAGACCAGTTGTCACTTCTTTTTGGCATCTGCATCTGCCTAACTATAAAGTTCATATCCAGCCCAAAATTTAGCAGTTAGCACACTAGATAGCCAAAAAGTTGTCCACTGTATATATGCTGATAAGCTTAACACTTAATGTTTTTAATTACAAATTAAAAAGTGTCATGAACTTTTTTTGAACAATACATCATGTTTAATTATGCTTTTTTCATTTGATTAAAAAAATTGAGATTTATTTGCACCCAGTGAGCATCTACTTTGAATTTAGTTTTGCTCTTCCCTGTCCATGTTATCTATCATTGTTTATATCAGTTCATAATACTTTTAACATTAAATTTTAAAAAATAACATTTATTAGACTGTGTGTACATGCATGCATATGGAAGTCAAAGGGCAACTTGTAGAAGTCTGTTCTCTCATTCACTTTGTGAATTTCCCAGGCTTGGTGGCAAGTATTTTTATTCACTGAGCCAACTAATCAACCCAATTTCCCCCTTTTACTAAAAATAGATTCTTTTCTCATATAATATATTCTGATTACAGTTTCGCTTCCCTCCTTCAAGTTCTGCTCCTCCAAGTTCCTTCCAATTTCCCCTTCGACCCAAATTCACTCCCTTTCTATGTCTGTTAGAAAGGAACAGATGTCTAAGAGATAGTGACCAAACATAACAAAATAAAATATAATAAGATAAAAGAAAATGGTCACATTGAAGCTGGACAAGGTAAACCAACAGCAGAAAAAGAGCCCCAAGAGAAGACATAAGAATCAGAGACCCACTTGTTCACATACTCAAGAGTCCCGTAAAAACACTAAATTGAAAGCCGCAATATATATGCAGAGGACCTGGTGCAGGCCTATGTAGGCCATTGCTAGCTGCTTCTGTCTCTGAGTTCATGTGAGCCTTGCTCATTTGATTTAGAGGAACTTGTTATCCTGGTGTCCTGCATCCCTTCTGACTTTTACATACTTTCTGCCTCCTCTTCTGCAGGGCTCCCTGAGCTTTAAGGGGAGGGATGTGATGAAGACATCCCATTTAGAGCTGTGTGTTTCAAGGTCTCTCACTCTCTGCATAATGTCTGGCTTGGGTCTCTGTATTTGTTCCCACTTGCTGCAGGAGGAAGCTTCTCTGATGATGGCTGAGGAAGGTGCTGATCTATGAGTATAGGAGTCATTTTATCAGTACTTTTTTTTTGGTAGACTGGTAGTACTTGGTTTTGCCCTAGGTCTCTGGACTATCTAGTCTCTGGTTCGTGGTCACCCAAGCAGTGTCAGGTATGGGTTCCATCTTGTGGAGTGGGCAAAAACATTAGTGGCTTACGCCCACAAGCTATATGCCACCATTGTCCTATCATATTTTACATGAGGACGGCATTGTAGATCAATGCTGGGTTGGTGTTTACATTTCTCTTTTGGTAGCCTGAAGAATACCTGTACCAAAGACACTAGAATGTAAGAATGGGGGTTCTATGTAGGCACCAGCTCGACTCTCCATGTTCAGTGAGTACTGTGGGTGTTGTCTTTGGCCCTGCTGTCAGTTTGTAGCAAGTAACCTATTATTTTATTTTTATTTATTTATTTTGTTTTTCGAGATAGGGTTTCGCTGTAGTTTTAAAGCCTGTCCTGAAACTAGCTCTTGTAGACCAGGCTGTCTTTGAACTCACAGAGATCCACCTGTCTCTGCCTCCCGAGTGCTGGGATTAAAGGCGTGTGCCACCACCGCCCGGCTGTAACCTATTATTTTAGCAACAGCCTTGGATTGTTTGGAAATTTCTATGGGACCCCTTTGGTTAACAAGTCAATTGAATGTAACCAAGTCCTGGTACTGGAAGCTTAGTTTGGTTACAAGAGACAGCCAGTTGGGACTCCGTCTCCTTCATTATTTAGAGACTTCATAGGATTGCCTTCATATATTTTAGAAAATTTTGACTGTACTAGGTTTCTTTACCACCCCTCAAATGCCTCTTAATTCTAGCTATCTCTCCCAACATTCTCTCCACCAACCCTGTCTCCCTTCTCCCTCCCCACACGATCTTTCCATTCCTGTATCTCCTGTCATTTATTTAATGGCTACTATCCACATATAAGAGAATATATACCATATTTATCTTTCTGGGTCTAAGTTACTTCACTAAAGATGATTTTTTTCTAGTTCCATCCATTATTCTGCAAATTTCACGGTATAACTTTTTTAAACAGCTGCGTAACACTCCATTGTATAAATGTACCACATTTTCTTTATCCATTCTTCTGTTGAGGGACATTTTGGTTGTTTCCAATTTCTGGCTATTACGAACAGAGCAACAATGAACATGGTTGAGCAAGTGTCCTTGTGATAGGATGAAATGTCCTTTGGGTATATGACCAAGAGTGGTGTAGCTGGATCTTGTAGATCAATTCCCATCCTTCTGAGGAATTGCCACACTGATTTCCATAGTGGTTGTACAGGTTTGCATTTTTACTAGCAATGAATGATTGTTTCCCTTATTCCACATCTTCATCATGAGCTGTCAATTGTGTTATTGATCTCAGCCAATCTGACAGGTATAAAATAGAATCTCAAAGTAGTTTTGATTTGCATTTCCCTGATGACTAAGGTGTTGAACATTTGTGTTTTTTAGCCACTTGAGTTTCCTGTATGGAGAATTTTCTGTTTTGATTGTACTCCAATTTTAAATTGGATTATTTTGTATTTTGATATCTAGTTTATTGATTTCTTCATATATTATGGATATTAGCTCTCTGTCTAATGTGGAATTGGTAAAAATCTTTTCCTATTTTGTAGGGTGCCACTTTATCCTAAGGATGGTGTCCTTTGCCTTACAGAAGCTTTCAGTTTCATGAAGTCCCATTTATTAATTGTTGATCTTAGTGCCTGCAATAACAGTGTTCTGTTCAGAAAGTCTATACCAATGAGTTCAAGGCTAGTCCCACTTTCTCTTCTATCAGGTTCAGTGTATCTGGTTTTATGCTAAGGTCTTTGATCAATTGGGAGTTGAGTTTTGTGTAGGGTAGTAAGTATGGATCTATTTAATCAGTCCAAATTAAAAAAAAATTGTAGACAATATCTCACCTCTCACAAGGTCTTATTCCTACCTGACCTGGAACTGGCTATGTAGGCTGGGCTTGAACTCACAGAAATCTGCCTGCCTCCGCCTCCTGAGGACAGAATTAAAAGTGGTGGTTGCACCGCCACCACCTAACATATATGTATGTATTAGTTTTAGAGATAAGTTTTGTTACATAGCTTAGACTGGCCTCAGACTTAGATACTTGTCCAAGCTCTTTGCCTATTTATGATTTTTGATCTTGTTATTGTTGAGATGCAGGATTTCCTGATGGATTCTGAATAGTAAATACTGACCAGATAGGTAATCTGTAAATATTTTCTCCTGTTTTGTAAATTGTTTTTCAGTTTTTTTTTATTTGTGTGGGTGGGTACAATATGTACTTACAGAGGCCAGAGGTTAATATCACATGACTTCTTTTTTTTTTAAGTTGCATAAATTTTTTTTATTTTTTTTAATTTCTTTATTTATTAAGGATTTCTGCCTCCTCCCCGCCACCGCCTCCCATTTCCCTCCCCCTCCCCCATCAAGTCCCTCTCCCTCATCAGCTTGAAGAGTAATCAGGGTTCTCTGACCTGTGGGGAGTCCAAGGACCGCCCACCTCCATCCAGGTTTAGTAAGTTGAGCATCCAAACTGCCTAGGCTCCCCCAAAGCCAGCACGTGCAGTAGGATCAAAAACTCATTGCCATTGTTTTTGAGTTCTCAGTAGTCCTCATTGTCCGCTATGTTCAGCAAGTCCGGTTTTATCCCATGCTTCTTCAGACCCAGGCCAGCTGGCCTTGGTGAATTCCCGATAGAACATTCACATGACTTCTTTATCACTCTTCATCTTATATTTTTGAGATGTGTTCTCTCCCTGAATCTGGAGCTCACCAACTAACCTAGATTGACTGACCAGCAAGTCCCAGGGATCCTCCTGTTTCCACTCCCAGTGCCGGGATTACAGGAACAAGGCCACCATACTTAGCTTTTTATGTAGTTACTAGGCAGCTGAACTTAGCCTCAGTTGCACAGCCAGCACTTTGCCCACAGCTTGCCAGGCCCTGTGTGCAGAAGTTTTAAAGTTTCACATGTTCTCATTTGCCTATTTTGACATTTGATTTTGTAACTGAGGAATAATGAAAATTCCAATTCCTCAGTTACTAAAGAAAGTGTTATGCTTTCTGTAGGGTGTTTTAAGTCTTGATTTATTGTGAGTTTACTCTTATGTATGGGTTTGAGGTTCAACTTTATACTTTCTGTGTGTGGCAGTCCAGTTTTCCCAGCACTGTGTGTTGAACACTGACCTTCTCTGTATCCTTAGAGGCTTGATGAAGACCATTTGACCATATATTCAAGGGTTTGCCCCAGGATTTTGTCTTGTTTGTGTCTCTATGCTAGTACCATATCTTGGTGATTGGGTTGTGCATTTTAAAACAAGAAGTGTGAGACCTCCAGCTTTGTCCTTTTTCAAGGCTATTTTAGATGTTCAGAGCCCCTTGAGGTTTTGTATGAATTTTAGGATTGTTTATTTTATATTTCAGGTATGGTCTTCTAATTATAAAGCTCATACTTTATAGTCGAAGCTGGCCTTGAACACGTTATTTCCTGCCATATCTTCCCAAATTCACAGATTATAGGTGTGTGCCAACATACTTAACAGAAAATTTTCTATGTCTGATTTTTTAAAAATGTTATCAGGAGTTTGTTTTGTCTTAAAATAGTGTCTTCCATTGATGCCCAGGATGCCCAGGATGGTGACAAGCT
>NC_022009.1:43967763-43974208 GCF_000317375.1 Microtus ochrogaster
TTTTTTTTTTTCCTAAGACAAGGTAAGGTTTCTCTGTGTAGCAACCCTGGCTGTCCTGGAACAAGCTCTTGTAGGCCAGGCTAGTCTCAAACTCACAGAGATCTGCCTGTGTTTGCCTCCCAAGTGCTGGGATTAAAAGCATGTGCCACTGCCCAGCCCTCATGTGATCCTCTTGCCCCAGCTTCCCACATTGCGGGGACTATAGGTGAATGCCACCTGTCCACATTGGGATTTTGACAGGGAATACATAAAACCTATCAGTAATATAGATATAAGTGTAGAAGGGCAAAGAGAAAGTGGAAAGCTGAAACTATAGAAACATAAAAGGCTACAATGAATCACAAAGGGAAAGACTAGATCCTGGTAACCCCGGGAGAGTGCTAAGAGCTGCCAGGTCTTTAGGGACAAGGGTCTCAGACTTGGGCCAAAGCTGTATTCTGGCCAGGAAGTATTAAGAGCTAAGGATTCTGGACTTTCTAGGCCTACGTAAGAGCTTAGCAATGTCAAGGCTGAGGAATTTTAGGCTTTCCTTGAAAGCCAGTGCCAGCCACAAAGTGAAAGAGTCCTGATTCCCTGGACCCAGAAGGCTTGTACAGCTGCAGTTCTGATTCTTGCACCACTCCAGGGCACTCACTACCTGTGTTGCTCTCAGTGCTTACTGCCACTGCTCACTGTTGCTGAGTGTGGAGGAAAAGAAAGTGCCAAAGATCAATACTTGAAGAGCTTCTTACTTGACAAAGGACAGCCAGCCAGCTTGTTTGACAGTTGTGTCACTATTTCTCATTGTATCAATGTTTGCATCATGCATTTGAGAGATCTGTTGTGAGGTCTGTTTATTATTGTTGTATCTCCTGGTGAACTGATCTTCTTGTCACCATGTAATTCCCCTCCTTTGTGTCCAGTGATAGGATTAAGGTTCAGGAGCTTCTTATTGTACCAGCCATGTCTTCTGTCATTTTCATCCTGGTATAAATTTAGGTCTAGAATGGCTCAGCTATATCATATTTTATCCACGAAGCATGTCTTTTAATTGGAGAAATTAATTCTCTTATATTAAAAGTAGTTGCTATCACTTGGTTATTTTCTGTTTGCTTCCCCTTTCTTCTCTTGCTGCCTTCTTAAACTTTCTTAGTGATGTGTTTTAATTTCTTTCGCATTTCTTTTTGTATACATTTTATAGTTTTTGGTGTGGCTGTGATTACAATTACATAAACCTCTTAAAGTTACTCCAGTTTGCTTTAAACTGGTAAGTTTTTGATAAATTAACTCTTTTATAGCCTTTTTTATATAACATATGATACATATGATACAAATTACTACTCTTTATTGCATATTCAGTAAAATGGATTTGTAGCTACTTTTTGTTCATTTTTAAAAGTTTGGCCACAAATTTTAAAATTATGTATGTACCTACATTACAGTACTACAGAATCCCGTGTCTGTATTTGTGCACATGCCTTCACCTGGGAGTTTTATATGTTTGCAAGGTTTGTGTTGCTGCTTACTGTCTGTTCAACTTGGAAGACTTCCTTTGGCATTTCTGTGGACCAGCTCTAATGTCATCTGTGTTTATCTGAGAAAGTCTTAACTTCCCCCTTTTGAAGACATGTAGTATTTCCTATTGCATCTTTTCCTTTCATCAATTTGGATGTGTCCTCTTACCCTTCAGTGTTCCTGGTGGGAAATCATTTCATAATCTTGCAGGCTCTGTTAGCTGCTTAGTGCCCTCTCATGCTACTTTCTTGAGTTCTTTGTGACTTTTGACACCTTGGTTATTGTGTATTTTAATGTAGGTCAGTGGAGTTTGTTGAGCTTATTGGATTTGTCTGTTTATCTCCTCAGATTTGTTAGTTTTATTTCTTCCATTGAGTTTTTGGCTCTTCCCTTGTTTCTTGTACTTCTGAGATTCCCATAATGCATCTGTTGTTCCACTTGATAATCCTCTCTAAGTCCATCAAAGCTCTCTTTACCTTTTTATTTACTTACTTCCCCTCCTTAGAAACAAGGTCTCACTTTGTAGCCCAGCCTGGCTTTGAACTTGTGATCCTCTTGCTTTAGCCCAATAGGTATATGTCACTGTGCTCAACTTCTTTTCCTCTATTGGCTCAGTATTTTATTTTTATTTGTGCATTTCCATCTGTTGATATTTTCACTGTGCTTGTGCAGTTCTGAATTCTTTCAGTTGTTACCAAGTTCTTTTTAGTTCATGGAGCATCCTTACAGTTCGGTATTGGGTATCCTTTGTCAGTTCACATACTCTTCCTCCAGGTCTGCTTCTGACATTTAATCTGTCCCTTTGACTGGGCCATGTTCCCCCAGGTTTTTTGATGTTGTTGTTTATTTGTTTGTTTTGTTTTGTTCTCCATAGAAAAGGGAGTCTGGAGTTTTTTCACTACACTGTCACACTGAGCTCTCTAAAGTAAGCTTTCTTTGAAGTCTAATTTAACCTTTTCCTATAATTTATGGAAAAGTGATAAACTCTGAGCTTACAAGTACAGCTTCATAATTGGACCTGAGCTCTATTCCTCAATTATTATGAATGACAATTATGACTCATGTTTTTTTGAGGATACACCACGGTGTTATGATCACTTAACATAAATTATCTCATTTAATCTTTGCAACAATTCCAGGAGGTGGATGTTGTTTATGCTTCCTTCTTGTAGGGGTAGAGCCTGGGGCAGGAAAAATGAAAACAACAGAGTAGAACATACTTGGTGGGTACCAAGCTTGGTGTTCACTGTACTAATTGGATCTTCAGAGTTGTACAGAACTTCTGGATATTCTACATGTTTGGTATCACATTCGTTCTTATTTTTTTCAGCATGTAGAAGTATTTTGCCTGCATGTATGTCTATGCACCAGATGCATACAGTAACCACAGAGGCCACAAATGGACATCAGAGCCCCTGTAACTACAGCTACTGATGGTTGTTGAGCAGCCATGTGGATGCTGGGAATCGAACCTGGATCCTCTGAAAAAGCCACCTCTCCAGCCCCTTGCATTCTCCCCCCTTTTTTAAATTAAAAGGATTTGCATTTGTTGTGTGTGTACATATTATACACATGTATATTCTAGTGTAGATGGAGATCAGAGGACAGCTTGTGGGAGATGGTTCTTGCCTTCTACCATGTGGGTCTGGGGATTGAACTCAGGTCATTAGGCCTGGTGGCAAGCACCCTTACCCACTCTGCCAGAGTAATTAGACCATCATCTTTACTGTGCTTTCTCAGGAAGTCTCAGAGATAGACAATATGAAGAGAAGTTATTTGCTGACGTGTAGCAAATGGCCTCTACTCTAAATAAATTCATGGTTTTTATGTGAAATGCACCAGCAAGGTGACTGTCCACACTCAGCCCTCTCCAAAGTCTCCTCTCCTGCATGTCAGTATCTATAGTCACAGCAACAACCACTCTTCTACTATAGATCTTCATTAGCTTTCCAACCTGTGACAAAAAGATTCAGAACCTTCGACTTATAAAGAAGATAGATTTACTATAACTCACTGTCAGAGGTTTCTGTCCATGGTCACTTGGTTGTTTGTCTTGGTTCTGATGCAACACACTACAGCATGGCAGAAGCATGTGGTAGAGGAAACTGCTCAATTAGAAGCCAGAAAATCAAGAAGGTAGAGGTCAGCATCCTAATGTCCTAATGACTGGCTGGCTGGCCTCCACTAAGTTCTACCTCCTTGTATTAGTCATTTTTCTTATTGCTGTGGTAAAGTATCTGTGGCTTCATCTTTGACTTGTCTCATCTGCTAACAGTGCATAGCCTTGCAGGTGATGCTGGTGAACTGTTTCTCAATTGATCACATACTTGCTTTACTTGCTCTTCATTTTCCCATTTCTCCATCTATTCTGGAACTTTTGTCTTGACAAATATCTTCCAGTGAAACTGTTTAAGTCCACTAACATTTGATTAACTCACCAGCAAAGTAATATTTCATGTCTGACCCTGGAACAAAATGACAAAATGTGCCAAGCTCCTCCTCACAGAACTTATACTTCCTTAGCCTATAATGCTAACTGTGGTCTTCATTTTTTAAAGAATTTTTAGAAGCATTTTTGGTCTTTGTTCTGTTCCATTCATATCTAAGACTGCATGAAACAACTGAATAATGAGAAAGATTACCTGAAATCAAACTGTTCTTGTTACTGCTGCTGCTGAGGCTAGACTCCACCTTTTCTCCTCCTTCTCCTCTTCTTCTTTCTCCTTCTCCATTCATTTATTTTGGGAAGTTAGTTTCCCTTTCTCTGGGGGCCTTTTCACAAATGATTTCTTTGTATTTTAGGATCATTCCCTGATACTTGGTCAACTGGACCCTTGTCACTCAGATCTTGGTGCAAATGCCATTGTCTTTTTTTTTTTAAATCACCTATTCTTTGTTCCTTGCCCCCCCCCACACACACACTCACACACTTGGAACATTCCCTGGCTTATCATCCATTTATCATCTGGACTTTAACATTAGAATGAAATCACTAGATGGTGGTGCTTATGTAACTCTAGGGATTAAGGCAGACAGATTTTGAGTTTGAGGCCTGGGTTACCTAGGGATATCCTGACCCCTCCCCCCCCAAAAAAAAAACAGCAAAAAACTACTACAATTCACTGATTTGTTTGTTGACCATCTAAAATGTTGTTTAGCACCAAGAGCCCTTCAAGTATTGGGTGTGCGTGTCCATGTATATGCATGTGCGTGGAGCCTAGAGTTCGATGCTAGGTGTCTTCCTCATTAGTATTTCCATCCAGCCTTATTTTTTGAGGCAATCTATCCCAGAATCTGGAGTTTACTAATTTATCTAGACTGGTGAGCAGCAAGCCTCAGGGATCTTTCTGTTGCACTTTCCCCATGCTGGGATTGCAGGCATGCACCCCCATGTCTATACCAGCATGCCTGGCTTTGTATGTTGATGCTGAGAATCTAAATTCAGGCCCTTTTGACTTGTGCCATAGCACTTTATAGACTGAGCCTTGGCTCCAGTACCTCCTTCAAGCATTTATTAAGTGAATACAAACAAAAATCTCTGGGAGAGTAACTGTTGTGGATGGGAATGCAAAAATTCTGCACTTTGAGTAGTAGTGAATTTTAAGATGTAACTATGTTTGCTTTTAGTAGAACATTTTCTTTTGGTAGCTTAAATAGATTTCCTCAAAATAGAGATACGAAATGGCTTTACTTTACATTTTTAAAGTTTATTATCACTGAAGTCCAGTTGAATTGTGTAATGTGGAATAGAATTTAATTTACAATGTTGTAGTCATATGTTCTCTGTCAATTTAAGAAAGGTCTGATTTTTAAAATTTTTTAGAAAAAAATTAATTCATCTAGAATTCTAGGATATTGGGTGATTTCAAGACATTATTAACCAAAGATTTCCTATCTGTGCCTAACTGTTCTACTTTCTGAAAGTTCAGATAGGACTTAAACACAAGGATCACAGCTAGTGACCTCTCACTTTTAAAATGGGAAGTTTGGGGATAGTGGCCCAAAACTGCAAAGGATTTTTTAAAAGCTCTATTCATATAGCAGATGTGCCTTTTTTTTAAGGTTGTGTGTTGATCAGGGTTACTACTGCTGTGATGAAACCCATGATAATGCAACTTACAAAAGAAAGCATTTAACTGAGGCCTTGCTTACAATTTCAGAGGGTTAGTTCATTATCATCATGACAGGAAACATGACTCTGAGAGCTTACATCTGATCTGTAAGTTGTAGGCAAAGAGGAAGCAATACTAGGCCTGGCATAGACTTTCAGAAGTTCAGCCCCAGTGACATACTTCCTCCAACAAGGCCACACCTCTTAATCCTTCCCAAATAGTTCCTCCAACTTCAGAACAAGCAATTCAAATATATGAGCCTATGGGAGCCATTTTCATTGAAACTACCATAGGTTATATGTATATTTCTTGGGATAAGCTATAATAATCTGGTGAGTTCTGGAGCTGCCTCCTCAGATCTTACCAGCCAGCTCTGTCAGACCTGTACATTGTATAGTTAGAGGCCTAGGGCCTGTACTAGACCAAGTTACTTAACATAAGACAATACGTGAAGGGTTTTTGTTTTGTTTTATTATTTATTTTCATAGTAAAATTTGAGTTTTAGCTGATTTGGTCAGGAAGGAGATTTGGCAAGCTTTTGACACATATGTACTAAAATGAGCCTCCATCAGTTGTGGTTACTGTGTGCCCTGCATTTCATCATCTTCACAGCATCCTCACAAAGTGTATGCTGTCTTCCCCACTGTAGTGTGTGGAGCTTGACTTACTTAGCCTTTAAGAATAAGCCTTCTGCTCCTGATTTGGACCTTGAGATTTCTGTCTGGTGCTCCAATGTGGGTCTCTGTCTCTGTCTTCTGGCTTTGTGGGAGCCTAGGCAGTTTGGACGCTCACCTTACTAGACCTGGATGGAGGTGGGGGTTCCTTGGACTTCCCACAGG